>NW_024369929.1:3411908-3624754 GCF_014805655.1 Passer montanus
GCGGAGGCAGCGGCGGGAGCAGCGGCGGCCGCCGGCGCTGCGGGCTCGGCCTCGTGTGCGAGCAGGGCGAGGGGCCCGGCCCGAGGCCGCCCTGCACCGGACAGCGCCCCGAGCCGCCCCGCTCCTGCCGCCGGGGCCTGAGGGCGAAATCGCTCCCACCTGGGCTTTGTGCGGCAGCGGCACCGGAGCCTCCCCCTTGCTCTGTGTGCTCCCGTCCAGCGGCGCAGCAAGGGCTGGGCTGGGTCTCAGGTCTGTGCAGAAGGCATCTTGAATGTTTATTTTTTAGGGTTTTTTTCCCCCTCACAGCAAACCATAATCAAGTCTCAGGTGCAGCATCCCCAGTAGCAGAAATATATGAGGCTTCTAATTGTAAAAACTTCCCAGCCCTGCTGCTGCTGCCAACGGGGTCCAGCGTGGCAGGGCTGCCCACAGCACCTGGAGCCACTTTTCTGCAGAAGGGAAATCGCAGCAATTAGGTATCAGCTGTAAACAGCTTGGCCTGCTCATGAAAAACACACAAACAGAACCCAAACCCCAGGTAATCATCTCACTATACTGCAGGAGAGTTTAGGCAGTAAAACTATGCCAAGATTCACATGTTTGTAGCATCATAATCTGCTAAAATAGTAATTTTTTTTTAATGCAAGAATTGGTACATGCAGTCTACATATCTGTAATTCAGGGAAAAAAAAAAAAAAAACCTCAACCCGAACATCACATGTACACCAGGCTTCAGACTTTGTATTAGAGGCTCTTTTATTTCAGGAACTTTTCTTAGCATTAGTTTCCTGGGGACGTAGTAGTGAGGAAGGGTGCCTTGAGAGGAAAGTGTCAGAGTAGGTCCCCTCTTTTCATAAAATATAAAACTCTTTTCATAAAACAGAAGAACACAAAACACTTACTGTAAAAAGAACACAAAAAAGCTTGCTGCTTTCAGCTTAATTCACTGTCTGTGTCATACAACATCATAGGATAACAGCTGCTGTCACCCCACCATGGCTGAAATACTGCTCCAGCACATGTGCAACCCATATTTTAATCAGACAAAAGCACCTGACAAAACTCTACACTGAATTTGCTGAACTGTTTTGCTGAAAGTTTTTAGTCAAATGCAGAATTGTACTACATTAACACTGCTCATAATCAAAAGAAGAGTTAGCTTGCAATGACATAGTTAGACTGGGCCTGATAACACATTCCCAACTGATACTCCCAAATTCACTGCTGGCACAAGTGTGCCACCTCCCTTCTGAAAGCCCAGGCAGGACAGATAAATGAAGGCAGGTGGGAATGTATGGTTATAGATCACACTGACTTTTTGTTTATACCAGTTCACACTAAAACTAACGTCCACTTGTATTTATTTATGTAGAACTATTTGCTGTCCAACATTGGAAACATTACTTCAACATGCCCCTTTCAAAGTCAAGGAAGAGTCTGTGTTCCAATGTTCTGCCAAATAAGGTGAAAGGTTGTAGCAAAAAGAAGCAAAACCAAAGCCCAGATGCAAACTGAACCTCTGCAGTCTCCATGATTAAGTAGCTCATTCTCCATCAAGGCAGAAATGCTTTAGGTTATTCAACAGCAGGACAATTAGAAACCTTAATAAATGCATTTAAACCTCTGTCTGGGTGCTCTCATTCAGGAACAAGACAACCCTAGGGCTTGGAGAAATTAGGACACATTACACTGGGGTGTGAATTTACATCTCACTAACTCCCTGTGCTGATACTATTGAAAGTGTTGCGTACAAAGCAATTTACCTTCATTTCCAAGGACTTTCTGACTTGTATGTAAAAATAAAAAATTAATAATCCACATTTGTGGGTAACCCAGAGGAGGATCTGGCACTGCAAACCCACATGCTCGCTGCTGTCCATGAACCTCACATGTGGGTAAACTCTCAGGTAATCAATTCTTCCACAGCTTCCAATATGGCCAACTAAGGCTACCAGAAAAAAATTATTTTGGCTTCCAGTTTGAATCCACTTTGGACTTTGAATTGCTTTTTGTCGCTTCAATATTTGTGGACATTCGGATGTAGATAGATACTGTTCAAGATGTGAATTAGCTCTGGATACACTTCTTAGTTTTCTTTGAAGAGTCTTAGTTGCTGGATTTGTTTGAGAAGTACTTGAGAGCAATTTGGGAAGTAGTATTGTCCCTAATTAAAGTTATTTTGCTGAAGAGACCTTTTTGGTATACCTCCATTGGTATTTTTCAGTGCCAGATCACTGCATGCAAATGGGATGTGGTACTGACATTTCTTCCAGAAATGTGGCCACAAAAGCTTCGGAATAGCCGTGTTTATATGGGAACACTATAAACTACTAATTTTAAATTTACCAAATAATTTGTTTCCCAAAGGCAGCCAGAAGGGCACTGCATATCAGACCTTATTATTAGCCTGTTCAAACCCATCAAACCCAGAAGCCAGTATGATAATGATGCCACTTTCACCATAACTGCCAGCCTTTAATGGCTCCCAGCACTTCAGAAAGCAGCTTCATACTCAGGACTGTGTCAGTGGATAGAAGTTCATATTTATTCCACCTCACTTTGCACTGCAGTGAATTTCATGCATCTGTCTCTTCAACTGTTATTTGAGATGAAGCAAATGGCATTTTCAAGTATGACAGAATTGGAAAAGGAGCAAAGAGAAGTAAATCCACAGTTACAGCACAGCCTCTCTTGCCATTACGAAGGTGCCCTACAGGGTACAGATACTGAAAGCATGTCCAAGGGCCCTGCCACTGCCACTTACACCCAGCATGGCTCAGATCTGCATCCCTTACACGAGCTCGTGATTTGAAGCAGCCTCTCTGTGTGTGCAGCTTTAAGGACTTATTAACAAACCAGGCTGTCCCACACAACATGCATCTTAAAGATGTAGTGGAAATTGGTCAAATGTGGTAACAGTCCTGAAGAATAGACTGCAAACTTTATCTACACATACACACAAAATGAGAAACCCCCACAAAACTTAACATATCTCCTCCCATATCGAACCTTCACCATTCATCTTGATATCTTGACTTAAAATAGATTTATTATTCTATTATTTAATAAGTAATTTCTCAGCCATTTGGATGTTGTTGCATCCCTATAACACCAGCTGTAGCAATTCCACTTCCTTTGTCCACCCTGATGATTCCTCAAAGGGAATCAAGTATCCAGACCACAACATCCAGGATAAGTTCAATTGAAGCATATAATAATTTCTTGGCACACATATAAAAAAATTAATTCTCTTTTTCCATGGCTACATTTTGCCCTGTTCTAAAAATAACTTGTAAGGCACTCCAACATACTTTATCTCAGTTCACCAGGAACCATCCCCAATATATCCAATTTTTACAGAGGTAATGAAATTGGTTTATGGATATAATTACCTAAATATGAAGTCTGTATCATTGGCAGAACTGAAGAGCAACTTATTCTCACATGCCAACTTCTAAGCATGTAAAGATATTTGAGTCCAAAGGCAACAGAAGCTGGTATTTCAGTACATTTAAAAAGAAATTTACATTTTCTTGCACTTGACAGTCAATCTTCCTTAAGTTTATCTTCCAAAAAGTTGTACTGGGCAGGGACAGAAAGGAGGGCATGACAGAAAATAATAAAGATTTCTTTATCTGTACACTACATGCACTTGCAATCAACATCTTGCAGGAAGTTTCCTGCTTTACTAGCCTTAGGCTTCGAAAATATAAAAGCCCCCTCACAGTAGCAGATACCAAAATGTGTAAAAGACAAGACAATGCCTGCCATTGCCCACCAGTGTGAGAAGGGATCATAGATAAATCTGTACACTTAAAACCTTAGGGTGGCACTGCTATCTTTGGTACTACTTTGCTTCCTGATGACTCTACAATTTTCTTAAAATAGGATGACTGCCTCTGACAGACTTGTAGTTAATCAATGAACCTCAAAAATAAAAATCCTCTTCCCACCTCCCTACTTTTATACTAATAAAACTATCCACTGTGTTCTCAATTGGCAAATCAGCTATATGATGACACTCCCAGTTCCACCTTTTACAGCAATTTTTCTGTGGAAGTGAATGAAGAGCTCACAAAGCACAGCAATTCTGTGTGCAAAAATAGTATGAATAAAAACTTTAAAAATTACTGTGAGGATCAGCAGACTTTGACTAAGCCCTGCTCCTGTGCTTGAAACCTAATTGCCTATTTATGAAAGCTTTTAAAAGGATATATTAAAACAAGAGCATCTACCTCACAATCATCAAGAGCCCTGCAATGAAACAATGCCTGGACAAAGCCTGCTTCCAAGAGGTAACACAAATAAGGGGAACTGTCACACCTCCACTGCAGCCTGCAAAACACACAGAGAATCACACACAGAATGACTGGGTTGGAAGAGACCTTCGAGATCATAGAGTCCAACCCATGCCCTAAACACCTCAACTAAACCACGGCAGCAAGTGCCATATCACTCCTCAACTAAACCACGGCACCAAGTGCCATATCCAGTCTCTTTTTGAACACATCTGGGGATGGTGACTCCACCACCTCTCCAGGCAGGCAACGGCAGCAAGTGCCATATCCAGTCTTTTTTTGAACACATCTGGGGATGGTGACTCCACCACCTCTCCAGGCAGGCAATTCCAATATTTTATCACTTTTTCTGTGAAAAACTTCTTCCTAGAATCTAACCTATATTTCCCTTGATGCAGCTTGGGACTGTGACCTCTCATTCTGACATTTGCTGCCTGGAGAAAGAGACCAACCCCAGCTGACCACAGCCACCCTTCAGGTGAGCAGACAGTGATAAGGGCACCCCTGAGTCTCCTTTTCTCCAGGCTAAACACTCCCAGCTCCCTCAGTGGTTCCTCTCAGGGTTTGTGTTCCAAGCCCCTCTCCAGCCTTGTTGCCTCCTGAGGATGTGCTCAACATCCTTCCCAAACTGAGGCACCCACCCTATCCTTGGAGGATGATTGTGCACAGAGGAACCATTCTCTCATTTTTCTCTTAAAGGACTTGGAGTTATATGTGGATCCCTGAATATCTCAGCTTTTCTGCACCACCTATGAATTCAAACCTATGAATTGGTTTGTTACCCCAACCAGTCACGGACCTGAAGGAGACAGAGAAAAGTACCTGCCACGACTTCACAGCCATTACTGTGGTTCCTCACGTTTTTATGTAGAGGATAATCACAGATCAGTTGGTTTCACAAAAATAGCATCCTTTAACAACATAATCTAAGCATATACACAGCCATAGGAACTATTTCTGTATGCAAGCCAAAAGGATTTTAAATAAGAAAGCTTTGCAGATAAATAATGCAAGAAACCTCAATTTTCATGCTTTAACCTGAAAATAGTGTGTGTCTGCTCTTCAGAAACACCTACCTTGGAATGGCTTCCTCCACGTGAGTGTCCTGGAGTGCTACAGACACCACTGAAATCTGCATCATTGCTCTGCATTTTATGACTGCTTGAAAGTTCACACTGGGTACATGTGATTGGATCTGAAAAGCAGATTGCCCTGTGGTTTTACAAAAGGCAAGCTAGAACTCCTATTTTTAAAAATGAGACCGATTTCTTTCCCAGATGATCACCTTTGGCCTGGGAGAAAATGTAATCCCTGCAAAAAAACCCCAAGGAGCATAAAACAAAGAAGTACCTGGTATTTTCTGTCCAAGCCTTAGCAAAAATAAAACTATTTTAATCAGGACTTCAATCTAAGAAACTAAAACATAGAAAAAATATATATCCAATATTATACAAGAAGTTTTAGACAGCAGGTTTTTTGGTGCATTAAATAATATCACTTTTCTTCTGTAAAATTTTAAAATGTGCAACACTTTTGTATACAAAGTAACAAGTAATAGTGATCAGGTTCCTTATTGATCCCATTGCCAAGAGAAAAAAAAAGTGTAGAATTAGCCAGTTCATACTGTCTTTTAAAATGGCTAGACTTTACAGAGCTAGAATCTACTAGGTAAAATATTTTCACCTGTAGAAATTAAGTAGCTGAAATTCCCAAATAAAAACTTAACAGAATCACTTTTATTATTGTTCATAATCAACCTTTTAGCTAAGCCGCTAAAATCCAGATGTAATTTTAAATGAAGAATCATTTTATGCATTTGCAAGTAGGTTTTTATTTCCTTTACTGAAAGACAAGTGAGTTACATTTTTAAAATTAGAAGTCAAAGACTCAGTTTTCTGAGAAAAACACCTCCTAACGTCTTACATGATTCACAAAATAAAATTTCCATAAATTAATTTGTTTGATTTACAGGTAAGTAATTTAAAGTATTTAGAATGAAAAAGAAGAAGTCCATAAGTCCTCCCATAAGTATCTTGCTGAGATTGTGGATTTTCTAATAAAGCACTTAGAATCTGCTTGTGGGATTCTACCTATTCTTTTTGGACATGAACATATTCCTGAGAAGATAGAGGAGAAAAACTAAAACATTTCCAATCTGTATCAAGTAAAAATCATCAAAATATTAGGAAAAAACTTAGATAGACACACTCTCTAGGAAATATCTTATAAAAAGCACATAGTCTTTCCAGTGGTTATTGGTAGATGAGAGAAGCTGTAAACATGGGGCAAAAGGATCTTCCCTGGAGAATCAGGAATTGGTGTTTGGTGGCTGAGACATTCCAGTTTTCTGCAGAAGCACTGGGTAGGCAATCTTAAATAATTCAAAGCTAACTTAGCTGCTCTTAGCAATTTAGTTAAAACCTGATAGATGAACACAGCTTTTCTACTTTGGAAAATTGAGGGGACCAGAAAGACTATTCAGCATGGAAACTCAGGTGAGCTGAAGTTAAGGATTATTAAAGAAACTCTGGTTGTTGGATGAAATTGTAATTCATATAGGGCATTTCTTTTGCATGGAGTTGCTACTGAGATTTTATTAAATCAATCTGCAACATATTGGATAATTTTTTCAAGCTTTTTCTTTGTGAAATGCAGCTGCAAATCAGAGGGCAAAAATGGCCGTTTGGATCTATCTGAAATGCATTCAAATTTATTGAAGGCACAGTAGAGTGTTTTTTGCAATAACTGACCACACATGGTTAGACACATGAACTGTTGCAGTTTTGCCAGGTGTAGAAGGATTCAGCTGCATTCTAACACACCAACAGGACTGTGTTGAGCAGAAACAGCTCAGAAATGGTTTAGTTTTGTCCCTTTGGTGGAACACTTCCATGGGTAAGCTGAACAGCCCTCAGGGCTGGCCCTTCCATGCCCAAAGGCTCCACAGCACCATCCACCCACCCCGTCTCATCCAGCTGCAGCCCTGAAACACGTCTGTGAAACTCATCCTCTTCCCTGGAGATGAAAGGACCTCAAGCAGAAGGAACTTTCTGGAGGCACTGAAGCCCTGCACAACCTTGTGCCCTTGCTCCATACAGAGAGACAGCAGAAAAGTTTTCTAAAAGAAGAAACCTGCAGATAGAAGTACACTGGTGTAATATATTGGGATAATATTTTTTTTAAATCCATACCCTCTTCTCCAGTCTGGTGCTTTCCACCAGCACAGCTGTATTTCTGCAGACATTTAGAAATTCTCCTCACTTTCCTTTTGGTCACCTAGCCCCCATGATGCTCTGCATTTCTCTAAGCTTCCTAAATACCTCTAGCCTTCCCTAAATAACTCCACATAGAGTTCTGCATTAGGTTTTCAGAGCAATAACATGCAGAGTAAAAGGAGAAAAATGACATAATTCTAGAGCAATCTATACTTGCAGAGTACATTGGAAGTTTTATTAGGCTATTATAACCTTTCTGCCCTTTTATTTTTCTGGCCAAGTCCATTTTGAAAGCAGAAGACTGCAAGAAAGAAAATGCTTTGTTTTGTTTATTTGAGCATCACACACTTCTGTAGCATCCATTTGTTTTAAATGCTGATGAAATACAGAATGTATTCAGGATCAAACCCAATTTAGTTGCCCTAAATTGAGAAAGGTTACAAGCCCACTGCCCTGAGGACAGTCAGCCAGACACACAACATTTCCCTCTGCAGAAAGGCACAGCCAAATCTGCTGCTGAGGATGACTAAGGAGCGGAAAATTCAGAGAACTAGATTTCATAGTTATTAACTAAACCCCTTAAATATATTTTAAATTTTAATTGTTAGACTTAAAAAAAAATTCTTACATTTTCTACTTTCACCTCTGTTCAAGATTTATTTTTTAAGTCAAACTTACTGTTCATCTCTGTCCAGGCATTGCAAATGAAATTTTTCTAACTTCAACATACTGGCTGGAAAGAAGTGGATTTTTTTCTGAGATAGAACAGAATACTTTTTTCTTAAAACAAATATGTCTGAAGAGAAGCTATTTCTTCTGAAATGCATCACTTATGTAGAATATTGTACCTGAATAAAATCCTGAGGTATTTGAAGTTTTTAGGCATTATATGGACTCTCTTTTTTTGGTAACAGAATAGCAGAAATACATATATATATATAAACATATATATACATAAACATATATATATATATATATATAGTATACAAGAAAGTGAGACAAGTCTTACTGTACCTTTTCTGAAAAAAAAAAAAAAACCTTCAGGAAGAGATAACTTCTGCATAATTATTCATTATATATTTATTATTCAGGCACAATGGAAAAGCCTTTATAAACTTGTTATCCATATGTACCAAGAATCTTTAACTTTATTGTTGTAAGTCTAAGTGGCTCATTTATGCACAAAATTGTAACTTGCCTTTCAGCATAGAAAAATATGGAGCAAGTCAAGAAATTACATTTGTTCTGTGAAAAGCTACTCTTAACTGTCTACTTAAATCAGTATAAAAATGCAATATTTCATTTTTGACAGTGTTCTGAATGTTGGGTGTGCTTTTTTTTAACAGCATGCAAAGCTTTCTTTGCTCTTCAAAGTGCTTTTAAAATAGGGCATTCATTCAACATAGGTGGCAGTCCCTAAAACAGTCTTTACCTGGTCAGAAATGACATGGGAACTATGGCTCAGCAGCTCTCCAGTGCAGAAGGGACAGATCACTCCAAGCAGGATGCCCAGGCTGGTGGGACAGACACTGGCTGATCACTGGTGCATTTAGGAGGTTCTGTCACTGCTCTACAAACAGTAAATCTTACCCATGCAAATGGCTGCACCCAGGGACACTTCTAGAAGATGGTTTCCTCAAAAGGCAAAGAAATCTCTTCTATAATTACCCATACAGTGTTTCTTCTGAAAGACAGGCACTCATTCTTTTTCAAGGAATACTGCCTAGGTATTTTCCAAAGCAGCTTACTGTGGGCCTGAGGGGAAATAAAAAACATCCCTGTGGAATATCAGTGCATAATGAGCAGTGTACTTTTGTGGCTGCCTAGGGAACAGTGCTGGCAGCATCACTCACCACAGTGGCCTGAGGTCTGTAGAAATGACAGGTGGAATAAAAGTCTCTCTTTGGTTTTGGCAATGCCAAAATGAGAAGGATTTAATATGCTGAAGAATTGTATTCCAATGCTAATCTCTATTTTTCAGATTTTTAACGTCTCTAAATGGAATATTTTTGGTGATAATTTAAAAAACAAACAAAAATCTTACACATCCCTCTCATATTATGGTGATTGTCAGAGACTAATACAGGGAAATCTGGCAAAAAGTATATAGGTGGAATGTAAGCCAAGGATATAAAATGGTTTGGCAGACAGAAAAATTGCCTGAAGGATTTATAATAAAAACAATAAGAGAAAAGCACTGAATAGAGAGGTGTACATACAGAAAAAGCAATTACTCTAACAGAATATTAGTTACTATGACAAGTGTTTGAAAAACAGACTTATCTCAACTGCCAAAAATAATTAAGCAGATTGTCTCACTACCCTTCAAACAAAAGAATTAGTGAGAAATTTCATTCAGGCTTTGTGCTTCTTTCTCTAAGAACCAGGAAAATTAACAAGGTCAGCTAGAGTACAGCTAGGATTACTCTTCGGCCAGTATTTTAGCACAATTCTTAGTACTTTTTTTTTTTTTAAACCTCCCTTTCTTCCCAAGAGGGCATTTGATGGTTTGCCAGCCTGTTCAGTGCCCTCTCATTCACCCTGCAGCAAAAAGCATTGCCCCCCTGGCAGCAGCAGAGCCAGGGCCAGGCACCCCTGCCCAAACTGGGGCCACTTCACACACATCTCCTGCAATGCTGATGCTACTGAAGGGGCACCGAGGCCTGAGGTAGCAAGAGCAATTTGGAGGCACTTGCTCCATTACACAGAATATGAGACAGTTGGATTATTATTTCAAGTTTTTCTCTGAGTATTTCAGGCCCCTGGGTAGGAATTGATGTTGTACTCTGGAACTGAATAATTCAGAAGGGAGTCCCTTAGGAGAACAGCTGTTAGGTAAACACTTCAGGAAAAACCAAGTTTAGTAAAGGCCTTTAAATTATATTTTTCTTTCCCCACTGAAAGCCTAATTATCTCTTAGTAGCTCAGAAGATTTTGTTTCAACCTAACAACCACTTAATGCTCCCTGTTCTCCTCACATTACTGCCTGAACAGTTTCTGAGTAGTATCACATAGTCCCTAATCATTACGAGGGTGAAATGTTCCTGGGGTTGGAAAAGCAACTCTGTAAGCTTCAAAAATTGAGAAACAATGGGGGGAAATTGCTATTCTGCTTGTGCTTCTTCCCCTGATGAATTCTTACAGCCAGTCAGAGTTCTGAAAGCTACAGGTACTTCTCAATCTTTTTTCTTTAGTGATGTTCTGCATTACCAGCCGAGGAGGTGGGCACCCAATGAAAGCCATCCCTTGGATGCACACAGGACTTGCAGGTACTGTCAGCAAAGTTCATCCCCAGGCATTCATTCTGCTGCTCTGGGTCCCCACACTTGGTGTCCTCAGAAAATTGTGTCTGATGTGCTTCCTGTCAGGAGAGGCTGTGGCTACGCTCCAATTTTAGGGTGGTTGTTTTTTAAGAAAAGCATTACTGTAAGTGTTCTGCTGCTATTTAAGATAAGGAACATTTTTACTTTAAATGTAGAGATAGAAGCTGATAAAATAACATATTGTTCACATAAGGTAGGACTGAAATAAAACCATTCTGGCATATAAATATTAAATAATGTTTCCAATATGATCTGTGCAACTGAAGAACAATTACAGCTCCTCACTCCCTCTCCCAGATAAAGCTACTGGAACAATATATCATTTTTAATGAGATTTTATAGCATTCTGTAATTTCTTCCTACCTCTGTATATTACAAGCTATTTTGCTTTCTCTTGTTTGTGTATTCAAACCCATTTTTTATATTTATATTTTCAGTTGATTGCTGGTAAGTATAGAATTAAATATGTAGCCTAGACTACTGTGGAAATTGCTTATAAGCCTCAGGTATTATCCTGGAGGAAAGCAAACTCTAAATTAAACTAAAATCTACACTAGAGTCACACTTTTGGGGAGACAAAAGTCATCCAAAAGATACCCACTCTGTGTAATTCAGAATTTGGGTAAATTCCAAGTCTTCCCTTTGGCTATTAGACTGCAAAGGAAAGGATGTCTGTCAGGGTACTCTCAAAGAGCCTAGCACAGTATTTTTTCTTCAGAAACCCATTAAAATTGCTTCTTTGATCAAACTCTCAGGAAACATTCTAATTTAAAGTACTAGAGAACTGTGACTTAACATGTTGCACACTCTTTTTAAGAACTACTTCACCTTGCCCACTTCCTCTTGCAATTTTCCTCTATGAAATTATTCTAATCTCATTCTTTCTTCTCTGCCTCCTATCAGCTCAATGATAAATAGAGTTAATAGGCCTTGCAAATCACAAATAAGACAGGTGGTGCAGTGATGGACTTGCCATTAGCTGCATTAGCACAATGTGTTTTGGGAATTTCAAGAAGATATAAGCACATTGAGCTATTACAGGCTATTTCAATAAATCACGGAGCATTTTATTTAATTAAGCCCCTTTTAATAGCAATATTAAAGATACAGATAGAAGTGTCATTAGTACAAACAGCTTTGATATACTAAACAACCTGGGTTTTTTATTATTTTCTATCCCATAAAAAAAACATTCTATAATTCAACTTGATTCTTTGATTCACAATGTAAAATGCTGTCGTTGGTAGCCTTTACATTACTGGGCTCATGGCCTGACAGCTTCCATCCCTCACCTGCTGAGATTCTTTTTCCAAATCTTAGGACACTACAACCAGTGAGGAACAATGGTAATTAGCACAGCACAGGCAGCACTAGAGGCATCAGATGTTTCTGTGAAAGAGAAAATGCTGTAACTGAAGAGAAAAGCTTTGAAGGAATGAGGATAATTTTGCTTTACCAAAATAGGGGTATAGAAAAGGATAAAGTGAATATTCAGATTATTTATTATTGGTCAACAATGAGTATATGACCTCCTCAGTATTTCTTTCAAATTTTTAATTTTTACTATGAGGGTAGTCAAACACTGGAGCAGGTTCTCTGAAGTGGTGATCTCCATTCCATAACACGAGACAGACTGGTCATTATTTTAATTATTTAGGGAAAGACTACAAGGGACCAAGAAAAACCAGTGGTGAAAGATTCGAGCTGATGTATGGAGTGGGAAGAATTATGAGGCAGAATCCAGAGCACAGCCCTTATCTCAGAACACACAAAACAGGAGGGAAGCTGTCTCTCTAGCACAGCCTGAAATCATGGCACTGGGAGCTGACATCCAAGGAGCTGACATGGGTGGTGCTGGGAGCTTGAAAATAAGCCTGGATACTTAAACTCTGGAATTAAAAATACCCACAAATGTAGGATACTCCATTCAAAACAACCAAAAAATGAATGATTGCCCCATACAGAATGGGACTGTGTAGGGTAAAAATCAGTTAACAGAGTGGACCAAAGCTATATATATTGGAATTACTCTCAACTCCTCCATTTCCTGGGTTTTGAGAAGACCCTGATATTAGTGAAAGGTGGAAGATGAGCAAACTTAACACCATAATAAAGTTTTGGGCTACTAAAGCTTTTGCCACTAACCAAAACACAATACAAACCAATATTTTTAATATCCTAGGAACTGATTTTATTATGGCATCCAGTAAGTTACCCCTCTTTAATTTGAACTGTTTCTAACTGTATTTAGGCTGTTAGTAGGAAGCAGCTTACAAAGCACACTGTCTGGTGAAGACAACATATACAAGAGCTTACCCAACTGCATAAGGTATTTGAACAAATCCTCTTGGGCAGCATCAGAGAGCAATCTCATTTCAGTAGAGCACAGCCACTCCAGCCCTCCTCAGCCCAAGTTCAGGGCCTCTTATGAACTCTATTTCACAGATGGGAAGGTTTCCAACACAGCAGTCTCCTGATCATCCCCACATGAAAGGGTATACTCAAAGACACTCTAATGAAGGACTTGAAACCAAATTGATCACTACCACAAAGTGCAGGAGGTTTGCTGGCCTTTGTTCCTGAGCTCTGTTTCCCTACATGCCCTTCACAAACAGCAGTTATTAGACACAGCAGGTTTGTAGAGTTAATGGGCTCTATACAGACTACCGGACATTGGGGTTCCTTGACAGACAGTTGAAACAATTTCCTGTTTATAATTTTTACATTTGATAATGAAGTAATTATCCTTTTGAGAGTCAACTCCTGAAATTCCTACACATATTAAATGGCACATAAAAACAACTAGTCTCTCCCAGAAGTTGCTATCTTCAGATTTGGGTGTGTTCATGACTCTCTGTGGAAGGGCAGATTCACTAACAGAGCAAGATTCAGCAAAAAAAAAAGTTGTTTGAAACCATTTTGAAGCAATGCTTAAAACAAATAATAAATAGAAATGCTTCACTCATGGCTGATATCTGCCGCAGTCATTTATATCTCGTTTTTCCCCTCCTGTGGTGTCCTACAGCAAGCTGAAGTTCTGAGCACGATTTGCTGTTTCCCACAGCATTCCTGTGAGTAGCCAGAGCAGCAGGGACAGAAGTGCTGGGAGGTGGGGCTGTGTGTGCCAGGCACAAGCCAGAGCAACACCACTCCTTCAACAACTGCATGGATTATTAAGCAATAGCTTATTTGCAACCATCCATCATCCCTCTCCTAAGCAATCTCCACCCAGGCATAACAACTTGATTACACAGCTCACACCATATGTGCCCACAACACAGCATTTCAGAGCTGCTTAACTCACACATGCAATGGATGATAATACTTTTATCCACGTCAGTCTGGCATTTTACGGTCTGTTGCCTTCACTGTCCTTGTCTTTTGAGTAAGTGTGGCTCATCTGTGGCATTCCCAAAAAAGTCTGTAGTTTTAAAATTGCTGAAAATTTCACCAACTGCAATGTTAAATTAAGAGCAGATTTTAACAAGCTGAAGTAGAAGCTAGACAAGTAAAAAGTTGCTACATTCAGGCAATACAGCTATTGTTTCCCACCTGTTCCTAATAGATATTCCAGGTCCACAGTAGGCTTTGGTGTGATTTTGAGTGAAGTAAAGCTAGTTACTGCTGTAGGTTTTGGACACCTGTTAGAAACCTGAGGCTGGAAATGGTAGAAGAGAAGCATGGTTTTTAGGGTTTTGGTTTTTTTTTTTTTGCTTGTCCAGCTGATATAGAAGTATTTTTACTTATTATGTTGATGTTACTATTACTTCTAGTCCCTTACTGTAATCACTTCTGATAGCATCCCAATGTCCTCCTGTGATCACTAGGAAAAAAAACCCAAGCCTGATTTTCCTTTCTTTTACTGAAAGCCATGACTCCTTAGAGTACATCATGTGAATTTTACACCACTCAACACCAGTATGTACACAAAGGCTGGATTAGCAGTATGTGCACACACATTTCAAACTGCTGGCTGCAGCTTTTCTCTGCTTCAACAGAGGATCACATTAACAATTATTAGTCAGACACAGTGGGCAGCCTATTACATGTTAGGAAGGATCTGTCACTTAAATGGAGTGATGGCTACAAACACACATCTACAGCATTTATTAGCTCTAAGCTGCCATCCCAAGTGCTAGGGAACAGTTGAAATGAAAACACAAGTCACTTCCTCAATCAGAATGAAAACTATTTCTTAAAGAAATGCAAATAAAATCCAATTCAGTCATCGCTTGAAGCCGAACAGTCCACAATTGTGATCCCACGAAAACTGAGAGGCAAATTAAAACTTAACTGTGTACAACTGGGAAAAGTTTCTGGTCTGGAGGTCTGTATATATGTATATAGGTTGCTTCAGCATTCAACAGCTGGCCTGGCAGCTTTTGCACTGCGAGCAAAGTGTGAATTAACATCCCTGACAGGGACAGTTCATAAATAAAGCAATATTGTAGAAGCTAAAATAATTTTTGCCATGTGCTGAATCTTAGAAGTACTACAGCAAAACACTCTAATGTCTGAATTCTCTAACCTTTCCCTGCTGAATTATAGAACATGGGCTGTAAATATTTAACTGAGACAAAGGAGGCTCTAGATTGTAGTAAGAATAAAGCATTACCTCCTCCATTAGCTTCATTCTATTTTCAAAGGTATTCCAAGGTTCATTGGGTGGCAAGAACAGATTTTATTGTCAAACAAGAAACCTTCCTGGGAATGTTCAGTGAGAAACTATTCAGGTGAGGAAAGAACAATGGAGCACAGAGAACAGAGCTGTAGCTTGAACCTCCAAGTCACACAGACCGGAGCAGCTGAAGTTACAGTGAAGACCTGCATGACCCAGGGTGTTCTCTTTGTGCCTATCCCCCAGCCCAGGATGTGTCATAGTGCCCTTGCTGCTTGCAGGCACCAAACCAATGATTTCCAAGGCAGACAGAGACAGCTACAGCATTGTCCAGCTGAAAACAACTGACCAGGCAGCAGGGCTACTACTGCTGCAAAAACCACATCACTTCTAGTATTGGAAGTTTTAAAGCTACTTGACATTGGGCACCAAATACAGGCGAGTTAATTTACCTTCTAAATATGGCAAATACTGTGTAAATAAGGAAAGCTCTACAGCATTAGTGTCTGCAGAGTGAAAATTTCAAAGTATTACATGATAAGATCACATAATAGGATAAAAGCACTAGCAGCAACATCCCTACTACACAGTGGCAACTTTGCAGCCATTTCTTTCAGGAAGCCTCACTGAACACAATTCAGCTAGATTAAAGTAGAGCTATGGACAGCTACAAGTACATTTTGTTCAATTAACAGCAAAAATATGTAAACCACACATAGGAATTTGAGCTAGAACTGCTATGCTTATTTGCTTCCAATCTTCTTCCATAAACAGTATGACAGCAGAGCAGAGAAGCAGTAACAGCAACTGAGCAATTTTCTTAAACAATTTTAAAACCATACTGCTTACAAGGTCTTTATGGAGTATGGTATTTTTGTCACCACTTCTTTTGGACACAATCAGATGCTCCATAAATTAGCAGGTCAGAGCAGTTCACAGATTAGAACTCACCTGGACTCTTAAAAAGGAGGGTACAGCTGGATAACTCCAAGGATGGAGAGTCCATGACCTCCAGAGGCAACCTCGTAGCAAATAGGTGGTTTGTGATGTTCAGAAGGAACCCTCTGGGCTCCATTCTGTGCCCACTGTCTCTCTAGTTGTGCCTCAGGACCCACTGAAAAGAGCCCAGCTCCACCTTCTTTGTACCCTTCCCTGTGAGAGTTGGTTTCTGCACATATTAAAAATAAAATAACCCCCCAAGCCTTCTCTCCTGCAGGATAAACTGCCCCAGCTTTCTCAGCCCTTTCCACCAGAGCTGTTCCACCCCTTCACCATCTCTGTGGCTCTTGGCTCCACTCATTCCAACATATCCACAGCTCTCCTGGACTGAGGAGCCAGGAGTGAACAGAGAGCCCCAGGCTGAGCCGTGCTGAGCCAAGGGGAAGGATGCCCTCCTGGAGCAGCCCAGGAGAGCACTGCAGATGCCTTTGCTGCAAGGGCACACTGCCAGAATGGAGCTGAATCTCAGTGAATCCCAGTGCCAAGTCCTTCACAAGGTGCTCTGATGTGAAGGCAACAGCAGAGCAGGGAGGTTTCCACACGCCCCAGTACAGCACTGAGGAGTGAAGAGGCACAAAGCATTTCATGAGGCCACGTACCCACAGTGCAACCTTTTCTTACCACAGCAATCTGGCTTCTGTTAGTGATGAGGAAAACAACATTTCTACATCAGAATCACAATGTGCACTAAGAAAAAAAATTAAGATGCTGAATAAAGGCATGTATTGCAACTCTTGTTACTGGGATTGAAAGCTAACCTGGTCTCACTTCTGCAGTTAACTCCATTAGCTCTGCATTCAGCTACACTGCCCCGAGCAGCACTACTGCTCAAGAGTTATGGCTGAACAAGATACAGTTTTGATCCATCTCTTTTCAATTTGCTTTTCCTTTCCCAAATACACTAAGAATATTCCTGGAAGCATATTTGACCTGACATTGAAGAAGAAAACCCTGAGCAGCTACTACATGTGAGACCTGGACTGCTGAGGAGGTTTTAGAGGTAACTTTGTTGTGGAATTATTTTCGTCTCCTTAATTAGCTTTAGTTACACATCAAGTGATTCACCTAAGAAAACATGTCCACAAATTTAAAGTTTTACTATGAAGAGTCACTTCCTATTTAAGTTCATTATTTATCAAGACATACAGAATGAATTAAATTACTTACACCACCTTTTTTTGGGTCTCTCTCCTTACTCACCGGTCCCAAAATGGCTGTTCTTAATGCAAAATAAATATCCAAACAAAATCACTTAGAAAATGCCATGCCTGTAAACACAGGGGTATAAATTCTGGAATTCTGCACATGCCATAAGCAAATACTATTCTCCATAGTTAATAGTATTCTACATGGTTATATTTATCCTTACATAACTCTGCAGCAGAACCCCAGCATCCCTTCCCATGTATTTTTAGAACTTAACATTCGCTAAGAATAAAATGATGCACAGATGGATCCCTGGATTTCATTGCCTCACTAAACCCTTAAAATATCTGTTCATATTCAAGACCAGAACCATTTTTGGAGCATCAATTTTTTTGCTTAACAGAAAGAAATTTCTTACTCAGCTGTGATTGCTGTAAGAAATGTCTGATCTCACCCCTCAAAATCGGTACATTTTGACAGAATACTAGAGATAAGTAAATCTTTGATCTTCTTGGATTAATTTTTTTTTAACATTTCATGCATTTTTTCCCAAAGTCTATAAAGGTTACATGAAGGTATTCATAGAATATTTGGCATTTAACGTCTATTTCATTAATAGAAAAATTATCATCTATATTCCAAATAACTAATTTCTCATAACAATTAAGAAAGCAAGGAATTAAAAGGGGCTTACTAATGAGTCATCCATTTAGAGTGAAAGTCTGAAATGCTGGGAAGACCTTTAAAAATTTCCTTTTCTTTACTCCATATACATAATTACCCAACAGTCTAAACATGAATTTTTTTATATATTCCCATAGCACAAAGGTCATCTTCTCGTGAAGAAAAAAGGTTTGGAAAAAAACTCAAGACCTAGAAAATTAATTTATTTTAGAATTTGATCCAGATTACACTATCCAGACTGTTATACAGGCATCACACAGCTATGAAAAAAACCATTTTGAGATAGTAAAAAATACCCTAGCAGTAGTTTACATAGACTGTTCTTTAGGAAATTACTCTGTACTACACTGAATTCTTTCCTAAGGCTTGTTTGCAATTTGGTTTGAAAGAGATAACAGTTTATGCAAAGAGAACATGAAAAATGAATTAAGTGCAGACTAAAAAAGTCTATAAAAGTCCATAATCTTTTGCTGGGTGTATTACATCAGAGCATCCTTCTGGCATTTTCCCGTTCAGTTTATTAGCTCACAGTCGTGGAAAAATGACAAGGGCAGAAAATACCGTGCTGTAGCACAGTGAGATGGCCCAGACACAGCTGGCCACAGTGGGTTTGAGGCTCCTGTTGCACTGTCTCTTTGCTTTCACAGCTTTCTAAATAAGAACATCTGTTTTGTAACTACAAAAGCAGCCTTCAAGCAACCACTGTTTTCTGAAAGCGGCAGCAAGCCTCAAAAAAAATTAAGCCAACCTGTTATGCAGAAGGAACATGATCAAGAACTATTTCTGCAAGAGTCCTTTACACTGGAGAACGTGGCCATCCTGCAGCTGTGCGAGCAGCCCTGCCTCCCGACTGCCACACGAGGCTTTCTGATGGCTGAATTAATACTCCGAACATCTTCCCCTTGGCCACCTGCGGTAAGAACCCGCCCTTTGTTTACGAGCTGGCAGCAGTTTTAAACGCCAGTGAGGCATGTGAGGCTCTGCGCTGCTGTCGCTGTCCCCGTGACAGCAGCAGCTCCGTGGCCGGGCAGGGCAGAGCCGCCGCAGCTGCGGGCACGCCGCGCTCTGCGCTCCTTGGGCACCGCTCCTTGGGCACCGTTCCTTGGGCACGGGTCCCCCCCAGCGGCTGCTGCTCTCACTCACATGTGAGCTCAAAGGCTGCCGCAGCTCCTCAGCCTGCGGAAAAAACCCAGCAGCACTCGGCAGTATTAAGGCTGATAAATCAAAAGGAGCGTTAAGAGGCTGGCAGAAGTGAAGTGTGGTTTTGGATTAGCCAATCTGTGTCATGGATACACAGGAGCTCTGATGGAGCTCTCATTGTGCAGAAGCCTGCACAAAGGGAATCTAACACAAATTGCTGATTTGAATTACTCCTTTTTAATTGAAGTGTTTTCAATTATATATTCATTTTCTTTCATGGTGTGAGAAAGCAAACTTATTTTTAAGAAGTGCTTTTTTGTTCACAAACAAGTGATTATCTTTGTTCTTCCTGCTTGCCAAGAGTAGTCAAATTACATATCCAGTATTATTATAATGTGATCAACAACCCTCAAGACCATATGGTAAAACTTTTCCTAATTGCTATGAAAATCCTGTAAAAGTTCAAAGTGTACCAAAGTTCTTGGCAGATATGCATTCTGATCCTGTGGGAGGTGAACAAGACTCAGATACACAAGCACATCCCCTCTGTTACCTGCAAAGCTCAGACTTTGCAGTAGTGGCAGGTGTGTGTGTGTTGTATATACATAAAACCAGACTGAAAAGATTCACTGGACTGATAGAATAGTTTTCTAGTTTTCACTTATTAATATCAGACATATTTTTTGTTTTCTTGAGGGGTTTTAGAACAGTTCTTACCGACAGTTTCTACCACTGTAAAACTACTTGTCTATGATAAAACAATACCTTTTTCTCTTAAAATGGAACAATTGAAGCACCAATGCACACAAGGACTTGCAAATCTCCATCTCCATTTCTGTCACATTTTGGCCTGAACTCCATGCAGGTATTTTTGCATGACATCATGGTGTATTTTCTGTACATGGCTTGATCACTAGGAAGCCTCAGCTAGGTTGCTATCTTTTAATATCAAATTATTTTTGATATTAAAAAAAACCAAGGATCACATCTAGAAATGAAGAGTGACACTTAATTCCCTCAGAATTAAGTGCTTTGAAATCCACACATACAGAGTAGTTCAAAGCATGCTGGCCTCACAGCTCACTACCTACCATGCTTCACTTTAGAGAGCTACTGCCTACAGACCAGAGGAGCAAGGTCATCAGCAAACTTCTAACCATCCTATCAAAAGAAAGGAGAAACAAAATATGCTGAAAGTTATGGGTATGTCAGAACAGTGCTTGCTATTCATTTAAACAAAATGTTTTACACTTTTGTGAACAGACTCTGTGCTTGCTCATCACCTACTCTCACACTGCAGAAAGGGAAATTCTGAGCTCCTTGCCCCCTGAGCAATGCCAGCCTCCCTCACCTTCACTGGGGGGACAGACACTTCTGAATTCTATAGGCAAATTTATCAGAAAACATATCCTCAAGGAACTTTGCCAGTGTTTTTTGGGGTTGGGGTGTTGTTAAACAGAACACTGCGGCAGCAGCAGCAGCTTTTTGGGCTCTCAGGAAACTCTTCCTGCCCAGTGATAATTCTCAGCATTTGTGAAAATCTGCTCTCTCCTCTTACTGGCATGGTTTAAAACTGGGCAGCTGTTACCATCACAGGCCAAGACTCCATACCATTTATGCCCATTAAATAATGGAAATTTAATATATGGAAATGATATTTAAATGCCACCAGAACAGAAAAGTCTCCAGCCTCTTGAAACCCCACAGGCTTCTATACCAGCAAGTCCCACATATGGGCTGGGGAACAAGTAAGCTTCATTTCAGTGAGACTGACACAGCTGCATAGATATTACTGCAATAGCTTATGTCTGAATTGCCTTTTCAAAACTGCCTAGAACCATGAAGATGTCAATTATTAAGAAAAAATGAAAGTCTGTATATGAAATGTATTTGAAAGATATGCAAGCCCGCTCTCATTGCTGCTGCATTCTCAGCAGACGTATGAAGGGCTATAAAAACCTTCAGTGTGCTGCTGATAGAAATTTAAAAAGTGCTGCCAATACTTGCAGCAGTATTGGGACTGCCACTGCTGGTCAGGAAAAGGGCTGCAACTCTTCCTTCTGCAAGAGGCTGTCTGTTCTACAGGGGCAGTAGGTTATTGTTTATGTAGCTCATTTCATAGCATTATTTCATATACAGTAAGTTCTGCATGTGCATGTATCTTGTGCCTTTACACAGCTTTTAGACAAGACAAGCTGAAAAAATTAGTAAAAATCTTAATTTTAAGCAACTATTTCCTGAGCAGTAAGCTGATTTCCCCAATGTACTGCTTTACTAACATGCTACTTCAGTTAATAAATATGTAAACTTCTGTATCACCAATGTAGTTAATTCTCTCACCTCTTTATTTCGCAATGTGAGCTATTTGGTCATTAATTCAGGAAGTACAGAAGTATAATTAGGAGGGAAATGACTGCAGTCAGAGAACTTCCAGGATAGGTGGTATAACAGTGAAACTATCAGGCTCTGTATTATCAATGATCCTTCTAACAAAGACATTTCTCATCATCTTCTTTCTACAAGGAATAATTTTCAATATCAGGTTTCACTCTTGGCAAGATCACCTAAATCTTTGGCAAGGCTTTTAAATGTATGTTGTTTACTATCACCATTAGTGTGCAAAGATATAAAAATAACCTATCAGACTAAATACCTAATCTCATTTTCCTTAAATTGTACAGCCTGTTCCTTTTAGATCTTCCCCCAAATTCCAAGCCCCAAAAAGCTGAAAGAGACGTAGGCCACAATTTTTCTGAGAAAACATTGCTTATTTTTAATATAATTTAGAAACTAATACCTTAACCAAAGTGTTTTCAACCAGCACTTACCTTAACAGGCTGTCATTTATTTTCACAGCCTATCTACTGTGCTCATCAACTTTTGTGCAGAACAGACAAGTGGTGCAGAATACTGTAAAGACAATGTGACACTAAATGTATTTATTCTCAGATCCTTGCTTACAAGATCACAAGGCACAGTTTGGAGATTTTTTTACCCAATAATTTGATACTGCCAATGGATGCAGCCAGGAGCCAGAGAAGTCCA
Source organism: Passer montanus (assembly GCF_014805655.1). Taxonomy (NCBI): domain Eukaryota; kingdom Metazoa; phylum Chordata; class Aves; order Passeriformes; family Passeridae; genus Passer; species Passer montanus. The sequence goes on from NW_024369929.1 coordinate 3,434,377, forward strand.
TACATACCCAGACCATCACAGCACTCAGCAAGGCTTCTACAAATGCCTTCCTCAAGTGACTCAGACACTAAGAACTCATTTTTCAGATATGCTTACCAGCATCTATTCTCCAAAGCTGTATGGCTTTAATTTCCATCACATATTCCAGGTTTCATTGCAGCAGAGAATCTTCAACCATACCCTACCATTGCTGAATTTCTTCACCTAACCCAGGCTGGTAGGAATTAATTACTTTTATAGATGTAATTGTTTGTGTATGTATCACTAAATATGTATTGCTACTTTTCTTGAAAAAATAAAAATAATAATAAAAATATTTTAAACAAAAAAATTCTCTGAATCACAGAGAAACAGCCATTCTGCATCCCACATCTGTTTCTAACACTGAAGGCCCTTGTTAAAAATGAACATAAGACTTGAGATTTACATCTTTAACTCTTTTGTACAATTTGCAGGGCCAGAGTTGACCAGAGCATCACTGAGACAATTGAGAGCAGTTTTTGAACTTCACATTAAACAGTAAGTGGAAACAATATTAAAATGTTACAGGTGAACTCACCTCCTGCAGAGCCTAGCCTATATAAAATATATAAGGAATGCACCCAGTTGCAAGGATAAAGATTTCAAATCCACTACTACTTTAAAATAAATGTGTTATTTTAGTCTAGTTATTCTCACTGGCCATGTTTTAACCCAAAATAATGGGATTTAACAAGAAAGAAGGCATGCACATGGCTCACATTAGAGACTTTGACAAACCTTCCTACAGGCAGACAGCAAAAGACAATTTATCCAACAGGCTGCTTTGCAGTATAGAATTGCCACATTTTTGAACAGCATCAGTTTCTCATCTCACTTATGAAACAAAAACAGAGCAAAAGCTGTTGGGTATTTTTTTTTTTTCTTTTTGACAGAAAGGCATAACCCTATGCTCTTTAAAAACAGAAGAGCAGAAAGATGTGATCTGGATCACTACAGTAAAATCACCACAGGACAGTTACACCTCACAGCACGCTGGACTCAGGATGCCCAGGACACAAAGGAACACCACGTCCATGCAGGAATGCCAGGGTGCCTCAAGTGTGACTGACTCCTCCTGCAGTGTTTCACACGGTGCTGGTTTTGGCTGGGACAGACCTGATTTTCTCCTTAGCAGGTGGTACTGTGCTGTGCTTTGAACTCCCTTACCTCACCGTTGATAACACTGATGTTTTTGTTTTGCCAAGTAGTGCTTACCCTACACCAAGGACCTTCCAGTGTCTCATGCTCTGCTAGTGAGTGAGATAAGCCATGAGGAGGAACAGGAACAACAGTAAGTGAATCTTCTCAGCTAAGTCATGCCTGAGAAACAAAACTTACTTGTAAGTAGAAGTACAGAGAGGAAACATCAGGGTTATGCACTGTCTCCCAGCATTTGAAAAAAATCTTTTAGAACTTATTTTCCCTGACAGAATGAGAGTAGTTAGCCATGGAATACTCCAAACAGGTTATGGGATTCTGTAGGAATAACTTGAAAATAGTAGAGCTATACTGGGTGCAAATAGTGCTAAAAAACTACCAAGGTTTTTGGAAGAGCAGGTGTCACAGGTAAACTAGCCCAACACAATGAGCCAAGAGAGAAATCTACCACTCCTGGCTGTATTGAGTAATCCCAGTGGATCCTGGATCCACACTGGAGTTCATCATTTCAGAAGCCCTGCTGCAGACAGCTCCAACTGACTCCACAAAGGAGTTCTACTACACATATGAACATACAACAGAATCCAGTTGTCTACTTACACAGAAAAAAGTAAAATAAAAATTGTGTTAGGTACACATAAATGCATTTCAGAAATAATAAGGTACTACAATCATCTTTATTATTTTAAAAACGGTTTTATTCTGTATATTTAGAAACGTGTAATTTTAATAACTGCAGAGAAAAAAAAAATCAGCCACACCTGAATAGCTAATAACTCATTAACAGAATGCAGTGGTATATTATCTAAACAGTAGTAGTGCCATTGTGCCGTAATAAATTGTCTATTAGTAAAAAAATACATTTCAGGGCACATAGTACAGCATCCTTATGACAAATTACAGTAGGGATACTTTTCAAGAATTTAATCAAAGTAGAGAATTCCGAGTTATATTCTTTAAATGCAGCACTTTAAAAGGTAACAACTTTGTGCATTTTTAAAAAATGTCCTCGTTCGTATATTGTAGAAATGCTGCTTTATTGCTGCAGATGTCAAAGTTCAAGGCTCAAAAGGTATGAGAATACAAAGATATCCTTAAGAAACTTCGTTTGTTTTTATATATATTTATATATATAAAAAGGTAAAGCTTATAAAAGTTAATTTACAAACCAAAAACAAAAGTGGTATGCACGCATTATATACAAGCGGTCTATAACATCTATAAATTTTCAAATGCATAGCAGAAAACATACCATCATTTTCTTCTGGTTCTCTTCTGGCTGATGAACACAAACAACGCTCGTTCTCTAAACCAAACTCACAATTTTTTGTTGTTGTTCCCCCCCACCCCAGTCTCTCATGATATAATATCTAAGTAAGCACAAAAGCCATACAAACTTAATACAGAGAACTATGAGAGCTAAGACTATTAAAAACATGAGGGTAAGGCATCCCTGCTGGTTAATAGGTCTGTAATAATGTGGTTAATTTACAAATCCACAGAGGCATCTGAACCATAGTCATCCCACATGCTTTTCCCCCTCCCCCCTGTTCTCAGGACAATGTTTCCATATACAGCAAGTAGATGTGTTTGCATTACCTCTCAGCAGAGGAAAACATCTGAACTGTGCTACCCCAAGCTGACTGCCATTTCGTTGGACGTGTACACCAAAAGTCATTTAAAAACCAGAGACCAAAAGGTAGTCTTGTGTGTTAAAAACACACAGTTGCAAAAATGCAGGCCAAAATCTGTGGTTTTGACACTGAGTATGAAACAAATTTAGTTCCTCTGTGTATAGTTTCATTGGTACTTTCAGATAACAACAAAATACTAGTAGTGTCCTTTAACAAAGAAAAAAAAAAGAAACAACAAAAAAGAAACAAAAAACCCAACACAAAAGAACAACCAAACCAAAGCATACAGAACCTGCAAAACCCCCACCTTGCTCCCCCTGTACACTCCCTGCTTGTGGCATGTATTGTGACCATGGTTCAAAGAGTGTACTTGCTAATTCATTGTTAGTTAAAGCAAGATGCTTAAACACTAAGATCCATTATCACTTATAGAACAGTTAATACTTGATAGAGTGGTTCAGTTTATATGTAAGGTCCATCTCAGTTTCATATTATTTACTCAGTCAGCTAACTTAATATTTAGAAGTGGTCAATTAGGACTGAGACACAGTTTGCTCCAACAAGATAGTTTGGATCCCCGGGAAGAGACTTGTTCTGCCAGGTTTTGGGGTCACCTGTGGGAGGAAAACACAATGCTGGTGTTTAGTATCTGCTGTCACACAGTGTACATCTTGAAACAACCAAGCTTTTGGACAGGAGCTTTTAAGTTCTGAAGCAACACCTCTTTTGGTTTTTCTTTTTTTTTTTCTCCTTTGTTCCTGTTTTGTTTGATGGTTTAAAAACCCTGCAGTTTGCATGTTATTAATAAAAAAAATCCCTTCATTTTCATATAACATAGGATAAGGTCAGATATTCAAAACAGATGCTGTGGCATTCAGGAACTGGTAAATATCACTCATACTACTCTACAGCACCAACACAGTGCTTTCCATTTGAGACTTATTAACAGTGAATCAGGTGTTCACTGGCCACTGACAAAATAAAAAGAAAAAAAAAGAAATTTTAGAAGCTAATGTGGGTAAGATGCATTTGAAGTGTCTTGAAAAAGTTCTGAGCACAGATGAGGCAAATCAGAAGTCATGTTGTAACTAAGCACCATGACACATTGGTAGTTTTATTTTCTATGATGAAAATAACTGAAGACAGGATTGTAGTAATTTTGCAGCTACATCCCGTATATGTGTTTAAAAGCCTGAAATACTAAAAGTATTCCAGTTCATTGGTACATAAAAATCTTTACAACAGAGCTTATCTACTCATGATCAAAGATTCTGGGTAAGAATCTGCTACAGCAAGATATCAGCTGCCATCTCACCAGACCAAAGGTTACATTCCCTCTGCACAGTCAATTCTCTTAAGTGGAGACAGTATTCTTCATTTACCCAACTACAATCACTACTAAGTGTTGCCACTACACAAAACGTGTGATCATCCCACTATGGCAGAAAGTGAAAAATGCACTGAATTTCTCTTAAGCCTTTCAGATAAATGACATTAAATAGCTTGGCCAAATAAATCTGCTTTGAGGAGAAACGTGTAACAAGCTAAAGAACCCAGCCACACACCTGAGCAAACACCTGAGACCTCAATATTAAGTGAGAATGATACAAATTCCACGTAACTTTCTTGAACTCATGAAAACAAAATGAAGTACACAATGCACTGAGTGATGGCAACATCTAACGTAGTGACAAGAATAGAAGTGGCCGGTGTATAGTCAGAGAACACAAACAAATTTACTGCAACCAGCTGAGACTGCTTATTTCATTCAAAAACCTCGATAATGCTGGAGAATTTTTCCTTTTATAGATTCAGGAAATTCCATTCAGAACTCATTGCCCAAATGTATTAAAAGGGTAGAAGAGGACTGTAAGACGGTCGGGTCCCAGTCTTGCACATGAGACAGGCAGACTTGTTTCCAACCCTTCCTTCTAATACATAGTAAGGATACATAGCTATTGAGGATGTTTTTCCCATATTTTCCCATACAACTGCTTTGAAAAGGAAAATAAAGAGATCACTCAGTATTTTTTATGTTCTAATCAATGTGGCCATAAAAGGCAAATTTTTTTCCCAGTCAGCTTTAATACCAGAATCAGTTAAGCTTTTGCAGGGGTTTAACAGTAAAATACCAATGTATGAGGCTTAAATGTGGCAGAAAGGATGTTAGTAAGTGCAAATGAATGTCACTTTTAGGACAGAACATGGATACATTGAGAAAAGATGAGGTAGAGCAGACGACTGAAGAGAGAAAAACCCCAGAATTGTATAAATTGTTATAATAAAGCCACCCCAAGAATCAGAGTCCCATAACCAACTAATTTAGAAAGAGAGAAAACAATTATTTATTTAAGACACAGTATGGTCTACTTACATATCATAAGACAGAATTGCCTAATTTTTAAGTTTGTCTCAAAAGAGCAATGTTATGATATACATCCCATTTCAGATTAACAGAATGTGGTGTTATATTTACAGTACAGAAAGTGTTAGGGTTTAAATATACACGCTCTTGCTTTCACCCACACATGCACGCACACACACATCCCACTTTGGAAAGGGAGGAAAATGTCTCAGTAACTTCAGTTATTGTTTAGATCATTTGAGTCCTCTCCCTTCACTTCAAGTAAGTTCATGAACAGGTGCTATTAGTTACAAAGGAAGTGCTGTGTTGGTTTTGTACATAGTTGTCGTATCTTTTGGGACCCTATCGTTTATGAGCCCGTGTTTTAACACGGCCATGTATACACACATTGTTAAATAGATGCATGCAACACATGCATAGAATAGCTTATAAAAAACAACTAAAAATTATTGCCAATAATACCTCTAGATTATTGATTCCCCGTGAAGGGGATTGATGCTTTCATCTTTCAAAGCATCAGTGCTTTGGTGTTGACAGTGATAGATACATTAGTGACAGAGGATATGCTTACATGGTGGCTTAAATGCAGTATACAGAAATACATTTTTCACTCAGTACTCAGATCACATGTGCACATTAATGGCTTGAATCTTCCACCATAAATTTTGAAAGTAGCTGAATAAAATCTTAAAAGACTTTTTCCCCAGATGTGCAAACATTCCTTTTTAAATCTCTGTAACCTCACAGCCGTTTCATGAAATTGCTTGAAACTTGCCCAGAATTCTCAATTAGGCTCCTCACTGACAATTCCAGCCAATACATTCTCTCCCTCATCCCAGAAAGCCACAGTGAGGTAAAATGAACAGGTAAATAAAATTGCAACCTAGTTGCAACTTTTACTATCAACCAGAGACTTCTGGATAAAGGCAGTAGAGGAGAGATAGGTAGGAGCAAGCAAGAAAAGTCTTTTGGAAAAACCAGCTACATTAGAATAAACTGTAAATGCTTTTACTGAACACTATAGTTTTCTTAAATGACCGAATTGTTAGCATCAACTTGCACACATGGAAACAGTTAACAAGCGTTAAATCATGATTTATGAGCATGCAGATTGTTAAGATTTGCCAGAGTCCTATATGGTTAATTAAGCAACAGACAAACACCAGTTATGTTACAAAGGCCAATCAGAGGTACATATTCATTTCCTCTCAATTTTAGTGCGACTATCATTTCAAGTGTATTCAGCTGCAGCAGTCCTCAAGAAAGAAGACAGAATAGAAAAATACGGTAATATTGAATAGACTGGAGATATTACTCTTGTTCTGCTATCATGGCTCTAGCTATGAATTTGCACCATGAATAAATGTAAGAAAGACATTTGTAATGAAAGTGAAATGGGAGAGTTTGACACAAATACAATGATTGAGTTTTTATATTACACAGCATCACCTTTAGCCAAAATAACTTAAATTATACGATAGCACCCAAAAGCCCCAAAAGGACAGAGGGAGGACAGCATACCCGACGAGGAGTCGGAGGATTTTAGAGCAAAAGACCAACCATCAGGGGTCATAGACGCACAGTGTGGCAGGCGCAGCTCCACTGGCTTCAGGAATTTTAGTCCATGAGGCCCACACATTACCAAGGGGCTAAGAAGTGTTTCACCTGGAGTGAAGAGAAAGAAAAATCGGTTACTGACTGGTGAAATGCATTCAAAGTATTACAAAGTTACACTGCAGAGCTACTCAGTAAGTCAATTTAGAGACAAATATGAACATTAGATCTGTCAGTAAAGAAAAGCCCAAGATTATTTTTCAGTCAAGTGACTTTTCAGTAGAACACTCTACAATCTCAAAATGAAAACTGTTGAAGCATATTAAGGTTACTTGCATATTCTGCTTTGTTCTTGCTGGAAAATCATTGTATTAAATAACAGAACAACGTACAATGCCAGCTTTACCTTTCTCTTTATCCAAAGGTGGAAGTATACTGTTGTCTCTGCAGACTTTGAAATATATTTCTTGCTCTATTCCCTCTGGAATGGCTCCTTGTGGTATAATAATACTAACTCCAGTCTCTATGGAGCTCAATACACCACCATTGCTGTTAAATACACCTCTTGCTGTGGCTACAACAGTGTGTCCATCTTCCTCCTCCTCATCCTCAAGTGCTGTAGGGCTGAAAAAACAGAAAGCCTAGCAGTTTTATCAATATTTCCTTCCTGAAAGGCAAAAACCCAATTCCACCCAGAAAAACAACCCCAAAACAAAGAAAGACACCCCCCAACAAACAAAAAACCACCAAATCTCACAAACTCTGAAAACATTCAGCAATTAGTTAAAGCAAGAATTCACACCACCTGAATCTTGTGTTTCCAACTGCCTGCTTCTGGCATTATACAGAAAGAGCTTACCCCAGCTACACATTCAGCTTCATAAAAGTAAATGCAAATAACATAGGAAAGTTTATTTTTTTAGCCCAAAACCCCATTCTGACTTTAATATCAGAAGAATAACAATTTTTATTCAAGCAACACTGAACCCTTCTACTTACATATACAAAACAAAGCTTGTAAAAAGAAAAAAAAAAAACAACGTGTTTTTCCAGGTTGCCAGGCTATAACTGAAGAGAAATTTCTAACTTAAAGGTACCTTGATGAAGTTTTCAGAACAGTTTCAAAAGAATTTTACTCAAAGAACCAGTAACTCCAAACGTAGCAGTCTACAGAACTACCTAGCATAAAACATTTCTCAGGTGCTTAAGAACATATAGGACAAACAGCAAAATTTTAAGTCTAGTTCACACATTGACTATCTTGATATAAAATATTAATAAAACGCTGTTCTGCAAAAGCAAATAGCTGAAGGCATTATGATTATCTTGAAATAAAATATTAATAAAGTATGTTCTGCAAAAGCAAATAGCTGAAGATTGTAACAGTATCTGTGGCTCTTGACATAGTTCTGATACATTAAAGCATATTAGGCAAGCATGAGCTGTCATTAAGCAGCTGCTGGTTTGTCTCACAGTAAAGAGCACCAATATGCAACTGCAAAATTTACTTTCTCTTTTCATAAGTATTTTTAAAGTATCCCTTATTCATGAGTTCCATGAGGTCTCTCTAAGCACATGAAAGATACAATTTAGTGCAACAGCTATCTTTAGCAATTAATTCCTTTTCTGGAAATAGATTGCTAGGACAAGTTATTACTGTCTACCAGAAAATTTACAATTTAGTATGAGAAATAGGAAGTTAAAGTCATGCCACTTTCTAATAACAGAATGCAAGACAGTACAGGGACATGGAACACATTTTAAGTATCTATCCTTCAGCAGAACTTAGAATCACAGCATCAATCTTTCAAATACTACACCAACAGAAATTGGAATCAGAGTAAAAAAAAAAGCTGTATTATTCACAGGTTTCACAGATGATCTATAGATGTACAAGTGGAAAGAGGAGCAGCAGCAGCTTACCTTACAGGAATGGCTTTAGGCACAGCATTAACATTATTTGGTTGATATTTAGGCTTGTCGACCTGTACAGCATAGGTGTCCATTCCACTCTCAAAGTCGGGAGGCTGCGATGAGCTGTGTGCTTTCAAAATTGGTTGAGGAGAATTTGAAGATTTTGATGGCAACTCTGGTTTATGCTGAGCTTCGTTTGGCAAGAGATTGTGGTTGAATTTTGGACTTTCAAACTTGCGCTCGAAGGGCCGCGCGGCGCTCGTGTAGGGCTTGGTTGAGAAGCGGTTGTAGGAAGGAGTGACTGTTTTCTGAATCTGCTCAGTTCCATTCACAGGGCCTTTGTCTGGGAAGCTTTTCTGAGGGTAAAAAGTGGACTGCACAGTGTCCTCTCTAGAGGATCTGAAAATTGCTGACTTATTCTGAGGTGGAGGAGGGTCAGACACAGAGTTCACTGCAATGAAAATGAAAATACTTGAACTTGTTAGTAACCACCAGAAATGTCTAAAGGCATTTTAGTCAAACCTTAATCTTCAGTATAAAATACACACAGGTTCAGCTTTACTCTCTTAGATCATCTGTCCTCCTATTGTCTTTTGCACATCTGGGAAAATTATCTAACATTGCATTAAACATGTTGGAGACAATAGTATGACCTTTCAATAAAAAGGTTAGACTAATTTATATCATTATCAAACCCAGAAAATCAGTACTGAAATACCATTGTGTACTTGCACAAACCAGAAAATTCAATTGAACTGGGCAATCCCCTCAATGTGAAAGTGAAAATAACTTTTTCTTTTGTTTTTAGAAGCCTTCAACTATTACTCATGTCAGAAGAATTCTGGTCCAAAGCACAGGGAGTTTTACTTCATTTTTGCTGAGACCGCTGAGACAGTATGGGTACTACTAACACCTGGAAGCTACCTGGTTTCAGATAGAATCACAAAATAATTTTATAAAACTCAATCTCACTAGGGTAAAAAACTATTTTCAATAATAATTATTCCACATTTCAGTTAGAGAACAACAGAGCTACATGTGCAGACATGCTGAAGCAACCCCACAAGCACCTGAGAAGCCACAGCTGTTCCCACAAAGGTCAGCTTGGTAACTGCTCACCTTCAGAAAGTGCAGGCTTGTGGTGTGCTGGGAGAGACAGGACAGGGCTATTAATTGACTGTGGCTGTGTGTACTGGACTGAAGGAGCAGGAGGAGGAGTTGTGACTTGAGGGATTGGCTCATAGCGTTTTTCACCAACAGGTCTATCCATTGGTTCAGTATCAGTTGGTTTCCCCCTGTTGAAATAGAATGAAAAAACAAACATTTGAATGTTCCGTTTCCTCACAGCTCCCGCATTCACTGCTATTTTTTGTCTTCTATGATCACCTGATTTCCATCTCTTCCTATAAAAATTATTTTCTTGAATAGCCTGTCTCAAGTATAAAAACATTTATTGATAAGCACAAGAGATTCAGACAACACTGACCTTTAGAAGATTAGTAACACAAACCAAGGCAAACAAAAGGCAGATGACATTTCAGGTGTATTTGCATAATTTCCTAATAGATATTAATTTTTCATTTGGAGTAATTTCAATGAAAGAGTATTCTCTAATTTCATGGGTTTTTGAAAGAGAAATGTAAATGCACTTCTTTTTGGGGATGTTTTTTTCAAAAGCATAATTAGCCAACAGGACAATGGATTCTGGTACAACTTCTTTAAATACACCTAGTATTTGAACAATGCCATCTTAATTAGAAATGTAATCAGCTTAAGCTTCACTAGCTTTATGTGCATTGTGTTTGTAACTTGAAAATCTTATTTTCAAAACATTTTTCTTATGCTAGAAATGTTTATCCACAGGTTTACTTCAGAAAATGACTGATTTCACAAACACCAATAATTTTGGACCGCAATATATTTATTGCGCTTACTTCCAGAATTTGTCTGTTTCAAATTCTAAGTGCACATAATGCCTGTGATGAAATGTAACAGTGAGAGGACACCTGAAAACATCCTCACATCAACAACAGTCTTACCACTTGATGTTCCTTTTCAAGTAGTCATAGCTAGTGTAAGAGCCAAGAAATCTAGGTGATGGCAAAGCAAACAGCAATAGAAGAATGAAAGAAAATAGTCATTCTATCTTGAGCATATTATTTCTTCACACTCTTTATGTTAGTCCTAGCAGCTGTCATATGACAAGGTTGTTGAAACAGAGACACTATTCACAGAGAGGTTCTTGACAAAACCTTTACCATATGCATGTGCACAACAATCACATATTCAATATGAGATTTGGTCAGTGAATTAGGAGGTAGTCAAGATCTTGTATTGGCAGATATTAAAAGTAAGAATGAGAGTACACTCAGGCATTTGTTACAATTTGTATAAACAGTTGTTCAATACATCGAAAGAAATTAACAACCTCACACATGGTCTAATTTGAAACAACTTCTTCAGTCATAGCATTCAGAGAATGACTGTACTTTTGTATTGCAGATATGTACTGAGGGCACATTCAGAGCAACTGTTTCTCCAGCACTGTCAGTTCAACCAATAGAGCCCACACAATAAAATGCTTCTGGCTGTGTTCAAAGTATCTAAAGGGACATCTTGGAACTGTTCATGAATACTAGGAGGGACAGAGAGCCAAAAGTACACTGATGGCTTCCCTTGATTTTTAACACTTACCTTGCTTTCATGTAGCAAAAAAATACATTGTACATGAGGACAGATTTCCCTCATTGCTTCACTTTCTGTATGCTCTTAAATATTTAACAGGCAACAATTCTAGACACCAACCATCTTGGTGCTTCAGAGGAGCAGACTATGAAACTAAGAAAAGGCTGGTAACTTTTGGAAAGTCTACTTGATCACATGAATGAGAAGATCAGTGATCTAAAAAACATTTACATGAACATATCTCTAAAACCAGAGCTGCAAAAAAAGAGATTATTTTAGATCTGTCTCAAAGCTTCCATTCCCACTGATTTTATCTCAAGCCATTTATCCAGCAACAGAAGTCATTACTGCATGCTCACTCCTTTATTCCAGGTGGATAGCAGCTGCTCTATCAGAAGAGTGCCCACCTGAAATCACTGCTTCCCAGAGGGAGACAGTAACCAGGGGAGGGCAGCCCTGTGAAAGCCCACAGGAAAAACCCAATGCTCCACACTGATCAGAACTGCATGGCAGCATCCCAGGAAACAAATAAATGGGGAAGGGTCATCCTTTTGATGAAGGGAGAGCACAAAGCTGTGTTTAGTATGAAGCACATTCTGCTACAGGCTCCTCACCAAGGGTCAGGCACAATCCCATCCTGGCTGCTCAGAACCTGTATGCAGCCAAAGTGATCTGCAGCACAGTGATCCCTTACAGCTTCCAAGGGTGTAAATGAACTTCCCCTAATTATTGATAGGCTGTTTTTTAACCTGTTTCCCGCTTCATCTTCATTACAAAATTGCTACTCTAATTTGAAAGGAAGCAGAAATGAACCAGTGGGACCCGGCCTATGGGTGCAACAGAAGTGCTTTACTGACGCTCAGTAGCTCCGAGCTAAGAGACACTCAGCAGTCTGGATATGCTCCTCACTGCCTCCTCAGCTGAGGCTGCAGCTGCTCATGTGAGTCCTCTTAACCCTACTCAGTACAGAAATCTGCAGTTACCTCACTCTGCAGCACGTCAAGCTAAAGCAGGTAACTACACTGAACCAAGCAGCAACAAATCCACTACTCAGCCACATGTGCATCTGCCTCAAATTGCTTCAATCAGATCCACTGAAACACATCCATTTACAACTTCTACTATTTTCTCACATCAAGAGAAACTATCCTTTATTCTACAGTTCCTGACAACTGTAACATGCAGATATGGCATTATCCCTACAAAGCAGCTTTAGCAACAGCATAAATTTGCTAAATTATGAAAATAAACCCTAACAAAATAAAAGAGTAAAATAATTTGTAGTGGGAAAGATACGTACTGTCACCATACTTACTCAGTGGCAAAGAACTTTACATAATTTGATGTTTCACATTAATATTTAACACTAAGAAAGTTGTAGCTATTGCTCATGAATAAATAAAATCTGTCCTCTGTACCCAGAATACATTATACAGATTATTCAGAAGCAAGAGATTGCATAATCAACAGTTCCTGTATAATCCAAATTTAGTCCTGTTTATTTTTAGAAGAGTTTATTCACAGAATAGCCATTACCATAGAAATTCACTGGGAAAAAATATTAATACTGAGCAAGTAACAGGAACAATGTGGAAGCTGGTGAAAGGAGAGTCCTAAACATGAATGCTTTCTCAAGACAGCAGTTGGTTTGTGTTTCCACACAAGGACACTGCAGTGTACTGGAGCCAGTACTGTCCTACTGAGCAGAAGCCTTGTTTATCTCTTTCCACTTACATTAATATTTTAGTATTTGTCTATTTGCACTGGACTACCCTGGGCAAATTTTCTTTCCCATGTCTGTCCCTTGCTGTTAAGGGTTACGTTCTTTCACAAAGCAAAAACACAACACATGTTTGTCCCATATGACACATGAAATTGTCAGCCTTAAAACCAGTATTACCTTGTTCCTCTCTGTGGCAGTATGAGGTCACCCTCCCATATGTACAAGCCCTGAAGTTATACACTAACTCACCAGCAAAACACAACCACAACTGAGCAGCCAAAGAGTACAAGTGTCACAGCAGACAGAAGCAGTAGGTAGAAATATGGAACAATCTCTCTCAACCATGAGCTGTTCTGCACCAAAAATTCAATAGTTGTGTCTGTCTCTCATGCTTTTCACCACGACAACACTGCAGAATAACAAATGTACAATGAAAGCCTTGGACGCTCTGCATCTGAAGAATTTTACAATCCTCACAATTACACTTCTCCCAAAGCATCGCTTGGATTTTCAATGGCAACACAGTCCATGCCTACAGACCAAAATGGATCATCTGTAGGTAACACTGGGTTTTGTATGTGAGAGTGGAATTTTGAAAATTACCACCATGAGGCCAGTCAGGATGGTTTTCTTAGGTCTGTGCCTATGATGCCCAGAGAGCAGAACAGCTAAGCTCTCATCTTTCCAAGAGAAGAAACAGGGCAAGTGAAAAGGAAGGATGAGAAGCATCCTAGCCTGAGAACCAGAACTGGTTACAGATACCCAACACAGACATAATTTTGGGAAAAAAAAAAAAAAGAGAAGTGAAATCTTTAAAACTTATCAAGCTTTTTGGAGTATTCCAACATTCTCAGGTCACCAAGACAAAACACTGGAAGATCACAGACATTACAAAACTTCAGCTAACTAGTTTATTATTTCATTCTAAAGACCTCATTTACATTAAAACTGCCAGATTCAGCTTGACCTGAATAGTCCACGTTTCAAGTAGGAATAGAACCAAAGCTTTCAAAAATTACCCCATTTTCAGGCTGCATGCAGCAAGCCATGGTAGCTTTTCTCACTAACATCTACAAACATCTTGTTACAGTTTGAAAACAAATTTACAGAATCAAGACAAATTTAGATAACTGTGGAGAGTATTAACAAAGTTTGTGTAAGTATCATCCAAAACAGCCAGATCTTTACCTGTGCTAAATTTGTGTATGAGCTTTCACACAATTTCTGTATCAAAATGTTCCAAATCAAGGAAACAAAACAATACAGGAAACAGATGTTTCCATCACCAGATTAAATTCTGGCCTCAGCAATATTCCCTAAAGACTCAGTTTCCTAATGTCAAACATGGCTAAAGTGCACAAGAACAAATGCATGCAGAACTGGAATAAATCAAAACATTTGTTTTGAAAGATGTGTAAGCACTACTGTATTAGACTAAGAAAATACTTTGTTATGTCCTGCTTATGATCATAAACAGAACACAATCCATGACCTTGATGAGGTGATTGATTTACTTCCCCCAGTAAGTCCATGGATGACTCCAAATTAAGTGGGAGATGATTTGCTGGAGGATAGGAAAGCTCTGCAGAGGCATCTGGACAGGCTGGATCAGTGGGCTGAGGCAAACTGTGTGAGGTTCAGCAAGGCCCAGGGCTGGTCCTGCCCTTGGCTCACACCAACCCATGCAGTGCCACGGGCTGGGGCAGAGGGGCTGGAAAGCTGCAGAAGGCCCTGGGGGTGCTGGTGAACAGCAGCTGAACATGAGCCAGGTGTGCCCAGGTGGCCAAGAAGGCCAATGACACCTGGCCTGTACCAGCCATGGTGTGTCCAGCAGGACCAGGGCAGTGACTGTCCCACAGCACAGGGCACTGGTGAGGCCACACCTCAAGTGCTGTGCCCAGTTCTAGGCCCCTCACTGCAAGGAGGACATTGAGCAGGTCCAGAAAAGGGCAACAGGGCTGGGAAGGGTCTGGAGCACAAGTCTCGTGAGCTGCAGCTGAGGGAGCCTGGGGGGCTCAGCCTGGAGAAGGCTCAGAAGAGACAATACCAGTCTACAACTCACTGAAAGGAGATTGTAGCCAGGTGGGGATCAGCCTCATCTCCCAGGTGGAAAGTGACAGGACAAGAAGAAGTGACATCAAACTGGGCTGGGGAAGTTTAGGTTGGATACTGGGAAATTATTTATTTACTGAAAGGAAGATGGACATTGAAACAGACTGCCCAGGAAGTTGTGGAGTCACCATCCCTGGAGGTGAAAAGATGTGTAGATGTGGCATTTAGGGACTGATTTAAGTGGTGGACCTGGCAGTGCTGGGTTATGGTTGGACTTGATCTTGGTGGTCTTTTCCAACCTAAACAATTCTATGACTGTAAGTATTAAGTAAAAGTAACGTGTTGAAGACCCTGATACCTGCAAAAATGATCAACAAACTAAAATAAAAAGTTACAGAGGTATGTGTTTTTAAACTAAAGCTACACCTAAACAGAAACTTCAGACTTCATGAATACAAAATTTCATTTCAGCACCACAGGTCCCTGAACTCCACTCAACACAGGCAGAATTTCTCTTTTAGTCCTAGATGCCCCCTCTCCTTTTTCAAATTAAAAAACCCCAAGAACCCAAACTTACTTAGAATAATTGCTGAAGTTGAGCTGATTCTGTGAATGTATTGGTTTGGTGGGCTCAGAGTGGTGGCTGGCAGGCACCTGCGCCGATGGCTTGTTCTCAAAGCTCCTGCGGTCGAAGTAGGAGAGCTGCTTGCGGTAATACTCCTCATCCTCCTCGGGATCGTAGTGGTTGGAACGCACAATATCTTCAGGTGGCTTCACTTGAGGTCTCTGTGGTTCTGGGGCCCTAACCAAGAACAATAATACACAGTTGCCTTGCCCAGCTGAACAAGCACAAGTGCCCAAATTACAATTCTATTTTACAACCTAGCTAGGAATAAAGTAATGTACATGTAATTCTTATAATTGTACTCCTTGCCTTTTTACGTATATTGCATGGGAATTAGACAGTTGTGACATACATAAGGAAAGAAAATCCTTATTTCTCTTATACCTTATGTTTTCCCTTCTGTTTTGCTTTCTAATTAGGTCAATTAAAGATAGAATAAAGTAGAACAGAGACACTAATTAAGTTCCTTCCTCAAAAACACTCAGAAATCATTGTATCTTTCCCCCACCTCCCAGCAATCACACCCACAAGGACTGACTTCATGCCCTGCTTTACTATTGATACACAAACCATACTGACACACCCCAATGCCTCTCTGCAGTTTCCAATTTGAAGCAATAAGATATGTTTCTGAATATGTTTTCAACTCATATTGAAAACTAAATTTAATTGGTTGTGCATCTACCTGTAGGTTGTTTTCTCGTGCTCATACTGGCTTTGAGAAGTTGGTTTTGGACCACTCACACTTGTGAGTGCAGGCTTAGGTGCTAGTTCTGGAGGCTGAAAAGAAAAGCACAGCATATTGTCTTAAATTCTAACATTTAGAAAGATAAAGCACTTTATGATTAAGAAAACTAAGACTACCTTCCCTTCCTCCAAAAGGAAATACGAGTACTAGCAAAAGAAGAATTAGAGGAGTTTCCAGTATAACAAGACCTCTGGCAGAGTATTCACAAGAAGTGTTCAGGTTCTGCTTTTAAAACATACCACATTTAGGTTGCTAAAAGGCAGTATTTCACAAGCAGTAAAGCTTTGTTTCTGAGATAATATTTTACTTCTTGCAGTGTAGTCTCTGCAAAAAAGCAGGAACTAAAAAACTTGAATGACTTACCTTGACAGTTGATGTATCACTCGTATCCTTCATTTTTTCCAAAGATGGGGATCTTCTCCTTTCAAATATCTTAACCCTACTTCGCACAGACTGTGGTTTCATGGCTGGATCTTCTTCTTCCTCAGCTAGAGATGGTGGTGTAGGCAGTGGTTTACTGTTGGAAGGCAAAACTTCTGGTTTGGTTTGTGATGAAGGGGGAGGGGGAAGAGAAACACCTGAAGTGCTATGAGAAGGCTCATACTGTCCAGCTTTAGCATTGTAAGCTTGAGGAGGACCTTGTTCATAGCCCCTTATGTGTGGATCAAAGTACTGCTTGGGTTCAGGAGACCGAGATATGGCTGACTGGTATGGCTGAGCTTCTGCCTTGTATCGACCGTGGGCGTCGTACCCAACCGCGTGTTGATCTTCGTATCGCACTTGTGGCAAGCTGAAGTTTTTGGGTGCGTGCTCATAGCGAGGTCTGCTGTCGTAGCTCATTGCAGGGGGTTCCTCAAAACGAGGTTGTGCTGGGTAATAGCTGCGTTCTGTGCTCTCTTCTAGATTTTGTCTGGAATCGAGATCCCTAGGAGGCTGGTTTTCATAGGCTGTTCTTGTTTGGTTATAGGGCTGTTTCTCCTCATAATATGTCCAGTGCTCCTCATAGGGAGGCACACGGTCATCATAATGTAGGCGAGGGTCATAACCACGAGAAAATTGATCTACATAGTTTGTAGAGTCATACCTATATGTTGACTGTTCATAATCCCTACTCGGCTGTTTTTCTGCATACTGAGCCTGGGATTCATAGATCAGATTTGGGTCTCTTTCCTGTCTCTGTACTGGGTGATTAATTGCTGGCTGTTTTAAGACGTAGCTCTGTCTGGATGCTTCTTCATTAATGTATGGATCCTTTCGGTACACCTGTTAGAGAGAGACACTTCTCAGCTAAAATGAAGAGTAACTTCAACTGCAGTTGAAAGGTAGTATTTGAAACAAACCCAAGTTATAAATATTGGCTTAAATTTTGTTTAAAAGCAGAATAATTTGATGCAGATGTTTGCAACCAGAGGAAGCTGAATTTGGTGAAGAGATATTCCTTTTAGTTATATTTTTAAGAAAAACGAGTAAGTAGATTAGAAGAGAAAGACAAAGGTAATAGCCTCATGTCTGGGGTTTGGTATTCAGGGGGGCCCATCCACTTTTATTCAGAATGTGGAAAGAGTGGAAGTGAAATATATAAATGCAGTAAGAATTCTAGCATTGCTTAAGAAGTAGATAAAGTCACTCAACAAATTGGAGTCAACTTCATGATCAATAATTCAGCATGATTTAAATTTTAGGGAAATAGTATTTTTCTTGAGGCCTCATTAACAGGAGAACATTGAGAAGCTAAGGAAGTCAAAGTAAAACCAAAATACAGAATGCAGCCTTTTAAAAAAAAGTTGGTTTTGAGAAGTGAAAAGGATAGAGTTTGAAGCCATGCACACAAAACATTACATAATGCTTTAGCAATTCAGATGAACTAGTTTTTGTAACCTGCATGATTCTCTTAGAATAAAAAAAAATTAGAAGGAATTCTTCAAATAAGGGCAAAACAAAGATCATGTGCTAGCTTGATGTACAGCAGGAAATCAGCACAACAGTGGCACAGGTACCTTTGCTGGATCTATATGCGGCGGTAGGGATGATGGCTCTTGGTCTCTTAGTACTACATGAGCTCCCTCAGTACTCGGTGTTCTTAAGGGGCCCGCTTGTGGTTGGTAAGAGTTGTAAGGAGCAGCAGAAGGCTCCTCCAGTCTGACATTAGTTAGGTTTACATTAGCATTTACTGCAGAGGCTGATGAGGTTGCAGGGTGTGATTCAGGCGACGGGGAAAGGTAAGGGACTGCAGGTGAGGCTTCTGCTTTCTGTGAAGTGTTTAAAATATTTTAAATATACTGCTATTGAATCAATGTATGACTTTTTGATTTATCTTTAAATAATTTAAGTGATGCTCTGACCAATGCAGCTAGATGTAGAATGAAATGTACTGATAGTCTCATGCACTAGCTCTTCCAGAAATTCATTAGGTTGAGGATTATAAAAGCAAAACATTTAATCAAAGTAGAATGGTACTTCAATCCCCCTCCTGTCAATGAGTCACTAAAACAGGCAGGACAAGCTGATTCTCCAATTCACTGTAATGTATTGCTGCTGCTGACAGATTCTTGTATGCACACACAACACTGGTAAGCAGAATATAAATGGACATTTCTTATTCAAAAGAACTTGCAACCTGAAGTATATAGTGGTCAGCATATAAAATGACTTTCTTACCGGCTGAGTAGTAGTTGCTTTAAATCCTGAAGAGTCTATTCTCAGATTTGGCTGTGGCTGAGCTTGAGATGCATAAGCAGGATAAGTCTGAGTCTCATGATGCATTCCAGAAGAATCCTCTCGAACAGGTTCAGAGGAGCGTGTAATAGCAGATTCTGGAGGAGTCCCAACCTCATCATTCAGAGTTTCATCCAGTTCTTGGTCAGTGTAAGCACCCCCTTCTGTGTCTGTGTCCTCATAGTCAGACGTGTGTCTGCTGTCTGTGCTGTACATGGAATACTCACTGCCGGGAGCGGAGAGGTAAGAAAGGCGGTCATCGTGTAAATCAAGATCATCACTTGTAGCACCATCTGCCTGTGGCAAACAAAATTAGGGTACACGTTTATTGAAATACCTTCTAAACACCCTCTCTCTTGCAATGTAGAACGTGGGAGTTTTATCAAATTCAGCATCATTACCATCACAGAGGAAAAGAAATCAGGTTGGCATCACTGAATGTGTTAAGCTTAGACCTAAAAGACCTATCTGCATCCTAGCTCTGAATCATTTTACTAAGGGACCAGATGACTGTCAGAATAAGGGGATAGTGCAGTGTCCACAGATATCTAAGTGCTTGAAAAAATACAGAGCTGCACTTTAAAGTGGTTTTATGATATCAGAATCATTTCTTTGCAGGTACATATAAGGAGCTAAGGTATAACCCAGATCTAATGAAGAAACCCACAACAACAGCTTATTCATCATTTCCTTACTTTTAGTGGGCACTTCACTTGATAATAGTTCTTCAAGAGGAAGGATCTAACTAATGTGCATAGAGTAACATGCAGCTCAAGAAGATAAGTGGAGATTTAGTGGAGAACACAGAATACTAACTTGTGATTTAGCATGTGTGTTCTCACAACTGTTCTCAGAAAGGTCAGAAAGAAAATGTATATGCCACTTGCTTTTATAATAATGAAAAACACATTCCATCATCAGGCAACCCCATCCCTGAGAACCCATGCAGTGAAATTCTCAGAAGTTCTGTGCTGAAAACCCATCCAATCCCCTCAAAATCTTCACAGCATTACTATATCCTCCAGTTAACAAAGCCAATAAGCAAATGCTCCCTTATTACACAGCTACATGCATAAGAACAAACTGTACAGCTTTCATTAGCAGAATAAGTGCTCTAATGTAGTGACAAACCAGTTTTGAGCAGCCCTCATAGCCAGGAGGCATTACTGCTTCAGATCTTCACAGAAAACCTCTCATGAATACTGTTTTGCCATTTCCCCCCCAAACATTATTTCTTACCTTTCCTTCTGAAACCCACACCAGTTGGTTCTGTTGTTGCTGAATTGCTTCCTTAAGAGCTCCATACCATCCTTCATTCATTGAATTCAAGTTAATGGTAGCTAGAAGTACAGCAGATTAGTTTGACTTACGATTTCTGCAGAACTACAAGAAGGATCTGTACCATGAGTAACAAAAGCAATATAAACTGGTAGGTTAAAACTAGGAGATTTGAACAGGAATGTAAACTAGTATCCAAAGCACCCTTAAGGCCCAATGTGGTTTGGGATGTTTTATGCCACAGGAAACACTGAATTAACAGTAGCTAAGAATAAAGAGAGGCTCGAATTTAGCCAGACTAAAACAATCAAGTTACATGACTTTTCTATTTATTCAAGTTTTGATTTTGGCTGATGATCCTGCAAAGCCACAAGATCTATTAGAAATGTCATTTTGATGTTTCAGATTGCTTTACATTTGGGCAGTCAAGTGCAAATGATGCACACACCAATTAACTACTGGTTATTGAATGGCAAAGCCTGAGCAAGTCTATCACTGCTTGACCTGCTCCATTTGCAGAAAATTCTGGAGGTAGACCCTTCTCTCATCTTGCCTCCCCTTTCCTCTCAGAAATTCTAATCCAGTCTGTCTAATTACTTACTTGTGAAGAGGTGGTGATTATTTTTGCGGAGCTTGTGAGCTCTTTCATACAGCTTCCTGGCACTTTTTCGTGATTCTGGGCACAACCTCATTCTCATGGTCTTTACTCCCTGCTTAGAATCAGGATTTAGGAACACTACAATTGGATACCACTGGGCATAATTCAGACGGTCCACTGCATTGGGGGTGACATCTAACAAAGCATGTTTGTCCTGCAGGGACAAGAAGGACAGAGGCAAGAAAGTAAATCATTTATGTCCTAGATGAAATTTTTTGTTTGAATTTTTTGTTTGAATCATTTTGTATTACCTTTAGAGAATTCATTGTTTCAAAGTATTGATTTAAACCTTCTCCTGTTTGAATTAACAAAATAATAAAAACCAAACAAATTCCAATATGAGCCTAATAAGCATATACATTGTATAACTCCAGGATTTTTTTTACATTTAATTCTATTTTTTAAAAATCTCCTCAAAGTAAGCAGACACTGAAATAAAAAGCAGTTTCCTATCAGCATTCTGTAAATAGGAAAAAACCAAAGACTGAAACACAAGAGACCCATTACACACTTCTCTCTTCCTTTTTACAAAAAATATCACTGTGAATGCAGAACTTGGCCAGCTTTCATTCAGTGTAATCAGGCACACAGCATGAAGCACGCCGACTTTGCTGCTATAATAGCTTTTTTCCCCTCTCATACTTCAGCATCTGAAAATTGTCCAGTTTGTTTCTAAGTAAGGAAATAAATAGGTGAGCCTCATCTAATGCACTAATGGTATAGGTTTTAAGGATATTAAGGAAGGGAGATGGAAGAACCCTTTCTTAGTCCTCAGATAAAATAATTATGTCAAGTGATCAATTTGTACATTGGGGTGGAGCAAAACTAACAACTCAATAAATAAAGTAACCATTTCTAGCTATAATGTCACACCGTGGCTTTAAATGAAAGAGGAAACAGCCCAAAAGAGCCTTAATGGAGAGAGGACAACAGCCTCTGGAACAAAGCCTAGAAGCACATCCAGGCTGCAGTTATTAATACAGAGAAGAAGGGTGGTAGGGTTTTTCTTATTAACCAATAGAGAGATGAGAAAGTTATTTTTAAAGCAAACAGTACGTTAACCATTCTACATTTAAAACACCCAACACTTCACGTTATCAGTTTTACTTTTCTTGTGTTAAAAGTCCAGTGACAAGAGAAGACTTACTCTGTCGATTATCTGCTTTATAGTGTGGAGACGAATAATGCCAGAACTACGTTGGTCAGTACCAGCATCTCTTGGTTCACTTTCTGGTAAAGAGGACACAGTAAAAACCTACTGTAAGTTTACAACATATTCTACATTCCCTTATTAACATAAAACAAACCATTTCATAGCTCAATCTGTCAATTCAGCTTGAAGACACTTCTGATTATATATCATATGTTTTCAGAGAATTATCAGCAGCAACGTAGTAGAAGAACTTACATTTAGTCTGTTCCATGAAAGTCTACCCACCATTACAGACAAAGATTACATCTTTACAAAAGCACTTAGAAATAGGATGAGATACAGGATTAAAATGAAATTTGAGGTGGCTATAAATAGAACTAATATGTTTTCAGAGAATTATCAACAGCAATGTAGTAGAAGAACTTACATTTAGTCTGTTCCTTTACATCGATGTCTTGTTAAATACATTAACTAAAGTAGTAATGTAGAAACAATCTAGCCAAAGAAAGCTGACTTCCCTAACTGCAGAAAAACCTGATCTCACACTTACTTGCAATTTGGAAGATATCTGGTTCTTCTCTAGCCAGTTTCTCCCGTGCAACATCAGCTATTGGACCAAAAATGGTTACAGGTCTGAGAAACCCAGCTAGAATCAAAGGAAAAAGAAAAGTCAAGATATATCAATTGCTTAAACCAAATTTAACTAAATTGGCTTTTCCAAACCAAACCACACAAACCTATGATGTGCAGTAAGAGTAAAGCCATACCTTCCCGAAGAACAACTCTTTCATAGGCAGGAAACTTTGTCTGAACAGGTTGGGCAGAAAGATCTTCTCTGCTTTTCCGGAGATTTCTTTTTGAGCTCCGCAAGCCTCGGAATCTCCAGAAGTCTGCTCGATCTCCTCCTGCTGTCTTTGGAAGCGTGTACTGTACACTAGCCAGCTGCTCAGCTCTAAGGTGACAACAAATCCCAGTTACCAAGAAGTCAGCTTCTGGAGTAATGCCTGACTAGCAAGCTTACACCCTCAAAAAACCACCGCCACTGCTGAACCAAGCTTTTGTTGTATTTTGAACTACAGGACAACTACTGAGCCTCGTATCACATTTCTGAAACTTATTACATCCTTGTCTCTTGTACTGAAAAGAAAGTTTATTTGTGAACCATGCAAAGTCAAAAACAAATCCATAGATATTTTACTTCAGTATGTTTTACACTGTTTCTTACTGAATCAATTCTATAAACTTATGTCCTGCAAGGGAGTCCAGTCATTCATTATACAGATGTCATTTAAAACTGTGGGTTCGAATCAGTAATTTTACTACTGCAAGATCGTACCTGTTTTTGTTAGGTATGATACCTCTTTCCACTTCCTTATGATTCTTCCCAATTCGAATGGCCAGCCAGGAGCCCAGTTTGCCATTGTACAGAGTGTCCACCACCCGGAACACTTCACCTTTATTGAAACTTAGTCCATAAGGAGATTCCTTCTCGTATTCAAAATGAGTTCTGATATAGAAAGAATCTCCTACATCCGACTCAACAATGCGACGATAAACTGAAAGAAGGAAAAGAAATCCCAAAATATCAAGTGTTACATAAGTTCAAGTGATGTTATAATGCTCACAAGAATTACACAAAGCAATGCCTCACCTTAATTCTCCTTGTTCTAAATGTACATTACTTCAAGAAGCCTTAATGTCTCAGAGCTGCTCTATTTTAAGCACTATAACTATTTATAGTAAACTCTACTAACATCAATTCAACTTTTATAGTCAAAAATTTAATCAAAGTGCAAGCTTACTTCATTCGTCCTGGAAGGAAATTATCTTGAGAAAAGAAGCTTGTATGCACTAACACATCAGCATAACCACTCATTTTGAATGGCATAACTACAACTGACTCTTCTACTTCCTCCAGGGATAATGCCAAGACATTATTTAGGTGCTAGGGGTTATTCTGAAAAGGTATTTTTTGTTTGGGGTTTTGTTTGTTTGTTTAGGGGGGTGTGGGGGTGTGTATACTGGCACCGTATCAGTCTCTACTCCATTAGTAGTGGCCACCTATCCCAAAGCCAAAAGGATTTAATAGTCTAAGGTGCCAATTTCCTGCAACCCAGCAGTTAGTTATTGTTCACTAGACTTTCTAATGCTGTTCTAAGCAGTCTATTATATAATTTCCAATACACAAATATTTACCATCTTTTTTCTTCTGTGCCAAAATGGTGACTTCTTCGCCTTTAGGAAGATCAAGCAAAAAAAGGACAGCTTCTTCTCTGATGATATTTGTGAAGTCTACATTATTTACCTGGTAACAATGAAGCAATCAGTTTGATTTAGCATGACATGATTACAGAGATTTAATTATATAACAGAAAATCTGAATCTATTGCTATGATCTCTTTCTTACTCAATTTCATCCATAACAAATGCACATATCTCAAGATGCCTCTTGCACCTCTAAAGAGTCCCACTTTATTTTCAGTAAAAGTACAGTTCCAGGATATGTAGCAGTTCATTATACTCATTATGGAGCGCCTATATACATCAGTAGCCCACAGAGTGCTCTGACAACTCAGTCACTCAGCATGAATTCAAACAACTTGATAAACTGACTTAGTCCACAAAATTTAATGTAAAAAACTTGCTAACCTTCCTAGCAACAGTACAGTAAAAAGAGATTTTGCTCCTAGTACATCATCTAATAAATACATACAGAAAAAACAGTGTATGAACTATGAAGGCAAAATATTCAATCCTACAGAAAGAAAACCTACTTTGGTACAACAAAACATTTGTAATGTTAACAGTTTTGACATACCCTGAGAATCTGGTCCCCTTCCTCTAATCCTTCTTTTGCTGCAGGGCTGTCTTCCAGAACACCAGCTACAAATATGCCAACATCATTGCCACCTGCTAGTCGCAAGCCCACACTATCTCCTTTTCTGAATTTTACCAGTTTCATGCTTGGCCTAGAAATTTAGAAAATATTCCACTTACTGGTGTAATAGCCCAAAATACCCTGATAAATTTGAAACATGCAAAGAAGTAATCTGCTTGTTAGTCAATTAGTGGATATTCTGCTATACATACCATTAACTGCTTATCAACTGCAGCATTACAACATGCTCAACAGCAGCACTCCAAAAAACCCACCTGCATGTACATGTTTAGTATGGTTTGTTTGTCTTACACTCATAGTGTTTATGTGAGACACTGACAGTTTCTTCCAAAAACATTCTTCTTTTTAAAGAGCTGTGCTGTCATACAGATCTATTTTGGCTCTGAAGAGATCAAGATGAATTTGAGGTCAAACCAAACTAGAATCTATTCTCAAGTACACTGATGCCCATAAGGGAGATCCCAGTTGAAGGGGACTTATTTCCATGCTGGGACATTGCACAATTCTGCAGTAACCTTTACTCACTGCTCTCCAATCACTATGAAAGGTAAAGAATATACTACAGTAACTTTCCTCTCTTTGGAGATAAGGACAGGAAAGGAGGAGTGAGTGCCCAGGGAGAGACAAACCCAGCAAATCCTTTACACCTGATGATTATTTTAAGGGGTAATTTCCATAGAAATGAATAGACTTTAAAATGGTATACAACACAGTGTAAATGCCCACAAGGCTCAGAAATAAATCTCATGTCTTCATCCTATTATTTGTGAACAGAAGGGCCAGGACAGAATACTGGACATGGTATCACAGCACAGAGAGAGATTATTGACTACACTGGATAAGAGTTTTTCATTTGCTTAAGAAGCAGGCAGGTTCAAACAGAGCTCAGAGATACGTTACCGAAGCATTCCATCTTCATGGGTTGAATTGGGTAAAGGACCATCAGATGGACTGACTGGTAAATCCACATCTGGCTGACCTCCTTGTGCATACACTGGCTTTGGTTCTATGAAAACACCAAAGATTTCCCATTTGGTCATTTAAAGATGAAAATGTGAAGTTTAACTTAGTTAAGACACAGTTAGTGACTTCTTCAATAGCCTTCCCTCTACCCCACCTAGACCCACTTAGAAGTAAAAGACTAGAAAACTCAAGAGAAGACACTCTCACCATGCCATCCAGAGCAGTGTGATTACTGGCCTAACGACTACTTCAGTAAATTTTCCCAGACTTCCTTTGCACTTCAAAGTACTCTGAATACTTCAAAAGGAGGAGAACTAGAAGGCTTCATGCTCCCAAGACCACTTTCAATCCTTCCGTATCTAACCTTGATTTTCCTGACCTAACGTCTTCATTTTCCATTGGTTCTCTTCAGTCAAAAATTGAATTTTTGAAATGAAAATACTATAAGACCTCACTTTATTATGCATGCCTGAGGTCCAGCTCAGGTGGTCCTCAGAGCTGTGCACTTACTATGGCTTTGCTGCAGAGCTTCTCTGGAGTTCCTGTGAGGAAACTGCCACTGCAGGCTTCCCTCAGCCATGAGCACTAGTAGGGGCTCTTCTCTGATAAAGACTTGGTTGTGTTACAAGGATTTATAGGCTCATTTTTGCACACAGGAAAAAATTTGATTTCAAACAAGGCTGACTTTGAACTAGTCTAATATTCCTGATCTTACCAACAACTACACCATCTTCCTTTCAAATCACTGAACAGACTAGTTTGCAATTGGGAATTTAAGGCAACAATTGGGTAATTATGTCTTTCTAGTGTGACTCTGGTCCTTCCCATACAGTAACACAGTATTTTCCTTTAAGTCTCTAATGAACCTTTACTAGGCTAAGCCTCTGATGATCCCTCCCAAAAAATACTCTCCTCCCACCCTTCTTTGATACACAATCAACTACAACAGTCATCTTGCCCTTGCCCCTATCCAAGCAACAAACTACCACAGATTCTGCCAACCACTTCTCTAACTTTTTCATTACAGTCTTGGAAGGACCCTCATTTCCCTAGAGCTTTTGTGAACCTGTTAAAGGATTATGCCATTTGCTACACCTTTTTATCTCAGTTTCTCTTGGGCAAGTGAATTTTATTTGCAGACATTAATTTAAATATTAGCTTTATGTACTGGTCTACAACTCCTCCCACCCAAACAAAGTATTTCCGTGGGCCTCTTCCCATTCATGCAAATATAGAACATTTCTCCTTTCCCACCAACCAACAAAACCCCCACACTATTTATCACTGCTTTGCTAGTCCCTCAGACCAATTATCAGTACATTATTTTGGATTAAGAACCATATTAAGGGTCACCTATCTGGCTGGATTGGTATTATGCCAATTATTCATCTTCAGTATCTTACAGAAATGCAGAATTCATCTTTCTAATCTCACCACCACATGGTTTTCCATGTTGGAAAAAATTTATATTTGGCAAATATAAATTACTTCATTTGCCTCACTTCATGGCACTGCTGTAAAAGGTCACCTCTTATGACCATCATTTAATAATGGCTGCTGTATCAGAAAACATACTGTTCTTATTTTCAAGATCTTTCAGAGTCTATCAGCACCAGAATCCTTCCAGATCTTCACTAATCTACTGACTACTACATGCAGAAGTGTCACTGCTCATCCCTTAGGTCCTCAAATATTTTCAAGCTTGAATGTGCTTTCTGTCATTGCACCCAGCCTTTCAGTAACAGCTCCCTCTAAACCATCTGCACAGCTCCTTTCTCCACTTGTAATTTCACTGAAGTGCCTCATTCTGTAAACAAAAATCTTGTAAGTGCCAGCCTGCCCGGAACACTGTCCTGTATCATCTTTTGTTTTGTTTGTTTTGGTTTTTTTCCTTTTTTACACCATCTGGCTTTTATCTGCTGCCATTTAGCTTATCCTTTCCTTTTGGGAAAAAGGAGAGAGATTTTGTTCTGGTTTGATTAGCTGTACTGCATTTGTTAACCTGCCCTCTTGTCCTTGACTGTAGTTAAGTGCTACAAGAACAAAGCACGTTGGAGTGTTTTGAGTTGTATCTTGGGAACAGTAGCTCTAAACAGGCTTAAATACATTGTTGTTATATATATAGTCTGCTACAGTAACTCATAAGAACACATTTACTGCTGAGCACTCAGAAAAGAAATGACAAATTTTAACCTTGTCTGAGAAATCAGTACAAAACTCTTTACAACCATCACTTGTAACTACAACCCTAAATACTGAAATCTGACCCCTGTATAATGACAGACCCCACAACTTAGGTTTTCTGGACCAAAACTCAGATATAAATGAGATTATGGTTACAAAGACTGTTTGTATCCAGAAATAAAAATAATCAGGACTTGGTCTGTTTTAAGACTTGAAAGTCATTCCACAAACATGCAAGAGCATTAAGTCTTTACTGGTCATCCACTCTCAACCACATGCATTATTAATATATTTTAATATTTTTACCTGGGAGTGGTGGAGTTTGTTTTTCAGTTCTTTCAACTGTCACCTCTTCCACAGCTTTAGAAATATCATCTGTATTCTTTACAGGTGTAGAGACAGCTCCTGGTTTAGTTATTCTCTCATCTTCTCTGCTTCGATGACTATATTAGAAAAAAAGATTCCACTCTGCAGACAGAACCATCTCAGTCTACTCAGACTAAAGAATAAATACTTTCATTCATCAGGCTGAGGGTAAGGGATCACCATTACTATTTAGGAAGGTTTTGTTCTTAGGCTAACACATTATTAATAGTTTTTACCATTTACAAATCCTGGTGTTTTGTCCCTAATAGCACATTAACAAGGGAGCTCCCTAGTCATGGCAGTGAAGAGAGCAGCAGCACATGGGACACAGACTCTAAACCTTCAAGCTCTCTTCCTCAAGCACACAGATCACACACACGTGCTGTATATTGGTAGATATACAAAGAATTGAGAAGCAAAGGGAAGAAAGGAAGAACATCCATTACAATAGTCTTTTCCTCACCCCTTCCTATAGAAATCATGGATTTTTGGACTAAATTCTTAGGCTTTGCTGTGATCAAGCTAATTTATCTGCTCCTTTGTGTGTCAGCTGCCCTGAAACACAAGTGCTGCTTGTGTGGCACTTTTTATCCTTGCCAAGCCCTGCCCAGGCCCACGTAAATATGTTCCTCACTTCTCATCTCCCCAGAGGATAAGGCCTTCAATTCCCAGCTATGACAAGAGGGGAGTGCTTCTCATCCACACATTTTAGTCAAAAGAATTTGTTGCTTCTTATGCATTTCTTACACACACCTGGAGCACAAACTGAAGAAATTCAGGACAAGTTAAAGTAAGTTCTTGTTTTTAAATGATGAAAGTGAGGAAAATTCCACAGAATGTAATTTCTATTCCTTGAGTTCAAAAAATCAGGTATTCTTGTATTGTTGTATTGATCTTCAGCTATCAGCTGTACTACAGCAGAACTGAACATGTGCTGCCTGTTGAAATGTTAAACACTACACTGCTATCTGATGAACACTAAATTTAATAGGGTTGGAACAGATGAATATTAATAATGAGCTAGAAAAATAAAGTTTTCTTCCTGGAAGCTGGCAAATAAACACGGATTTAAAGAATATTTAAAATAAGAGACACAAATAGCAGCCTTTCATATAATATCAGACTGACTTGACAAAAAGAGGCGGAAAAGGTATTTTCTCAAGAATAACAATGGCTTGGTCAGTAGGTGCAAACCCATCTGCTGTCATATAGAAGGTCTGTACTGGAGGGAAAAAAGAGAAGTTCTGCACTACTAACAGCTAGATGGTGCTACTGGGCAATAATGAGCATCACTGCCCATAAAGCACAAATGGATCAAACCCCCATTCAGAGTTAAGACTGTTAAGATCCTCATCAGAAATAATGCTTCAAGAGTCGGAAATATGACTTCAGAAAACAGATTCCAGCAAGTCTGCTCATCCAAGACATGCAGTAAAGAATAAAAGACATTACAAAAATCGAAACACAAGTAGAATGTGCTTTCCTGAAGC
The DNA here is from genome assembly GCF_014805655.1 of Passer montanus. Lineage (NCBI taxonomy): Eukaryota > Metazoa > Chordata > Aves > Passeriformes > Passeridae > Passer > Passer montanus. The sequence continues at coordinate 3,464,562 of NW_024369929.1, forward strand.
AAAATGAAGTCTAAAATATGAGAAACAACACTTAGCTATTCAGCCAAGACATACTACAACTTCTCAGTGCATTCCTCTGCCAGTTTTAAAACCATGTGCCTGAAGGCAGCTAAACAGAATACAGGAAAGTACTCCAATCACCACAACAAACTGTGAAGAGAAGCACTCTTGCACTATAAACAACCATCTTGTTGTAAGTCATTGATAAAAATAAGCACAGTAGCTTATTTAAAATCCCTATTCATGCCTCTTTTTATCCAGATAGAGTCCCTTTCGGAGTTGATTAAAAGAATGCTAAAACCACTATGTCTAACAAAATAAAAAATAAGCATTTATCCTTTTACTTGATTCCCAAACATCACCGATAAAAGGTTTTCTTATTCCGCTTTTGGATTTCCAGTTTAGGTGCATAAGCTAGACAGTACCAGACTAAAACATGACTGGACTGGTTGTTCCCTTGAAAATAGTTCCTGGCTTATTAAAAACAGATACATCTATTTAGCTATTTAAATGCATGCTAAGTGTCCCAGAAACAAAAAAGTTCTGTGATGTTGTAAGCTGCAACTAATTCCACTCCCCTAAGATTTCTGGATAATGAGCACCAGTTAATCAGACACTACAGTAAATTTCCCCATGAGCCCTCTCTACCTGTTTCCAACCATCTCCTAACATCTGAAAGGAGCATTACTCCTATTCCAAAGCAAGAATATCTGTTTTGCTTTAAAAATAAGGCAAGCATCTCCTAACATCTGAAAGGAGCATTATTCCAAAGCAAGAATATCTGTTTTGCTTTAAAAATAAGGCAAAAAATACTATAGTTACTACACAAAGATGAAATTTATTTTAAATTTCCCCTACACCGTCCAAACCCAGTGTAATTTTATGCTGCTTTGATTCCTGTACACATCAGGAGAATGTAAATGTGGAAGCTCTCAAGAGCAGTAACTACCATACAGACACTGAGGGCACAGCACAAGGTGAGATCTGAAGCCACAGGCTCCTGGGCTGCTGCTATGTGTGCAGGCAAACACAACCTGTCAACTCAAAAGCCTGCAAAAGGTCAGGTCTTCTCCACCTGAGACATGAAATTTTAAACGGGAAAAAGCTGATAGAACCAAAAGGAAACATCAGAAAAGCAGAGGAGTAGGCTTTTTTTCCTTGACTTGCTTAAACTGTCCAGTAAGCCTTGAATATTTCACATCACAAGATGATACAGAAAACAACTTGATGCCACCACTGGCTCCAGGTGAGGGAAACTCATTAAAAACTGACAGCTGCACTTCCCAAGAGACAAAAGTGTTGTTCCCTGGTGCACTGTGACACTATTGTTTAACATCTGTGCTGTGTCAGGGCCCCCTTTACCTCACTTCCTCTCCCTGACATTTTTTCAAAGTGTGCTTACCAGAAACATTTTAAAATTACAAAACACCATCAGCTACACATTAGCGCTGTTACTGCAGAACAAGAGACGACCTGCAACACACAGTGTTTGTGTCTACAGAAAATTATGGAAAATATGAACTTGCAGGCTCTTCCCAAATGTGTTTTTAGCACATCTCAAGCTCTTTAGCATAAGAAGAGTAAGAGCAAAGTAGTATCTTCCTAAAGACATTCAAAATGGGGCTGATTTTTATCTTATATTCTGGTTTTTCATCTTGTTTTGAAAATGAACAGAACCAATCTCTCACCCTACATATAAACTGACAATGGTATTACAGAAGTCAGCCTCATCCTTCCACAAATAATGATGATCTCTACAGTGATTTCTTCAAGCTACCAAACCTTTCTTGCTGAGGCTGAAGTGTTAAACATATCAGAGGATGTTTTTGCCATTCCAATATCTAGGTGAGGAAGTCAGCATAGCAGACAGAGTTCCCAGGCAGGAATTCTTTCAATTAGTAAAGGGCAGCCCAGAGATATCATCTGGGAGGTTTGGCAGCACCTGACTGAATGCCAATCTTTAGGATGGGTCACACCAAAAGCTTACCCAGCTCAACAGCTTCTTGGTGCCAGCAGGAAGACCAGACAGCTAAGAAAGGATACGTGATACTTTTCCTGAGGTAGTCTCCAGCTTAGCTGCAGAACCTCTTTTGCTCATTCTAACTTTTTAAGTACAACTCTTCATAGATGATACAAAGAAAAATTAACCCTTTCTGTTAGTAAATAAAGAAAAATGTTTTAGAATTTGAGTTCTTTGAAGTTCTTAAAAGACTGTTCAATACACATCTGTGAACTTTGTTTAGACTAAAGAAAAACAAATCACCATTTAATGCTTTACAGAATGATCAAACAGCAATTGTTCTGGAAACCCTATATCCAGGAATATTTCAAGCAGCCTGATGTACATATCAGTGAGGAATACTGAGAGGTGGACAATACTGAAGACCCCATCAGACCCCAAAGCAATACTGAGGCAGATCTGTTAGCAGATTTCTGTACTCTGGTGCCAAGGCAGAAATGTCAGCCTGTACTCAAGGTTGTATGAAAGGACTAAGAGGATTCCCCTGGAACTTCCCTCCTCATTAACATACAAACACTTGGCAGAACAGTGGCTAAATAAAGACTCATTATCTTCAACACATTTTTAACAACCTCCTTAAGCTTAGTTGGAAGACTTTTTGCACATTTCTTCCTCAGCCCATTCTCAAGCCTTTTTCTTCCTCCAGATTTTCCACCAAATTTAAAAAAAGAATAAGTAGTTAACAACTAATTTGATCTTACAGTAGATTTAAATTTGCACAAACAACCATTTCAAAGAGAAGTTGCTCTCAACATGTTTTTCCTTACATGGCTCAGGGCCCAGATTTTCTGATCTTGAAAGGGACATGGTGCAAAGGAAGTCAAGCCATGCCAAAGTAGCTCTTGCTCATACAGAAGATATAACGGATGCATTCAGAGTTGAGATAACTTCAAAGTTCCCTCTCGGAAAAGGTTTGATTCTTCCAACAGTTTGGTCTACAGGGAGGAAGTGACCATCTACCTAAGCCACTGCAACAGGACAGGAAAGCACTGACACTTGGCTAAGTCACTCATATTTACAGTTCTGATAGATTTTTTTTTTGTTGTTCCTCCCTCCACAAGCCCTATCAGGCTGCACTAGAAATGCATGTCAAGAAACAGTTTTGAAATATGACAGAGATCTCACAACTCTCACAATCAAAGCCCTGCCTCTGTGACCCTGCTTTTAAGTGTTTTCCATGAACGTGGTTCCTGCTTGAAAACAAGCTTTCATGCCTTGTGGTCCCTCTGAACAATGCACACACACGAGAAGCAAAAATGTCTGTACCTGCATGTACCCCTGCTTGGGGTTATGGGTTACAATCTCCCTCTTTAGTTATATATTGTAAAAGCCTTGAAGGTGTTATTTTCCCCTTGGGCAAACCAATTTTATTCATAAGCAATCAGGCGTATCTTTAATGAAATGGGCAGCTGCAATTTGTTTTGTCAGAGTTTTTGAACAGCATCTAAAAATCTTCAAATAGAGGCTCCGAATTAGACATCTGCACAGATCAATTCTAATTTCTGCTCCATCATATTATGAGCAGTCAAAAGAGAAACATTTCTCTTTCAAATATTTAATAGAATTTGAAATCCAACACTGAAGTGCTATTTCAGTAAATCAGAATGTCTGTTTCCAAACTGTTCAAATGCAAAACTGGGCAGATTTGTTATTCAGGACTAACGTTTCAGATTTCAGGAGAAAAAATTCCAAACCATACAGTACATTACTTGCCTCTGAATTAATATAAAATTAGACTTATGTAATGAAGAATCATAATCAATGTTCCATTACCAAGTTCAAATATTAAAAATAGAGTAAAAGTTAAACCTGCTGTGAGACACACCTTGTTTTGCAGGAACTAAATGTATTCAGAAACATAAGATAACCCCATGCCTAAACAAAGCAAGATTTCAGCAAGTCTACCCAGGCTGGACATGCAACAGGAACTGTGCTACAGGTCATCTCAAATCTACTTGCAGCTAAGTGCTTTCTAAAACCAAAATACAACTACACATTATTCAGTAACATATATTGCTATCAAACTTACATTGTCATTCATACAACCATGCTCTATGATTATGTTCAAAGAAGATGTAACACTAAAGAAAGGTTCAGTTTCTCCTCAAGTCTAAAATATTCAGACCATTATTATCTGCAATTCTGGAGACAAAGAATGTCATATGATTGCCTCCATAGGTCTGCTTCACATTTGTTACCATATAAATCCAAGCATTCCTACAACTTATATGTTACATTAAATAGTTGATTTAAAAATAATACAAGGCTGCCATCACCTGCCGTTGCTGGGCTGTTGTGGAGAATGTCTGGAATGGTCTGAAGGCTCTGACCTCTGGTCAGGAGATCGTGAACGACTGCGGCGGGGCCTGTCATGTGATCGGTTGGAATGATCTGATGCCAGCGACTGAATTTCTGAAATGTCTGTTAAATAAAAGTTGTTTTTTCATGAAATGATTGTAATTTAAATGGTGGCATGACCTGCTTAAATGGGAATAAGCTTTTGCAGAGAATTTTTATGAGGATGTTAAATCTATGTTTATTATTACACAAAAACAAACTTAATATTCCTGTAAGAACAGGGACTGTATATTTTTCTCCATGGTTTTTGAAGGAGTGGATTTCAATCACATTCTAACAAAAATTTACCCATATTACAATCTTACTCCTAATGCTTCTCCTCCCCACCCTCTCATCCCACTTAGGTATTTCACATCTTGACAACATAGGGAGTTCATTCCTCTTTAGAAATCAAGTTTTTATACTCACCATCTCTTTCTGAAGCATTAGCAGAATGAATACTGTCAGAAAGATCAGGGACATTCAAGAGTGTGGCTCGTTCATCTCGCTGAACAACCATCTTCAATTTGCCTTTTGACCTTTCTATTAATGTTTTGGCATCTGCTAAGGACATATTTTCCGTCACTGTGCCGTTTATCTGGAATAGAGCAGGAAAAAAGAACAGATATAAACTTACTAAAAAAACCCCAGCAAATCTCCAGCAAAAAGAGAGGTGTTCTATCTGATGATATTTAGAAGTAGCTGAAATACTTATCAAATTACCATAATGGAAGACCAAAATATTGCATAACATAAAATTATTTTCAACTTTCAAAGTCAGAGCTTCTAGCACTAATACAGCACTTGTAAACAATTGGTTATGTTTTTTGAAGTAGCACTGCTACACTCAACAGAGCAAAGAAGGGTCCATTTTTCTGCACCAACACATCCACAGCACTATCTCAAAATAAAAATTGTTAATATGAATTACAATCATAGAATAGCCTCAGTTGGAAGGGACCTCAAAGACCTCCAGTTCCAACCACCTTGGCATGGGCAGGGACACGTCCCACTAGACCAGGATGCTTAAGGCCCCATCCACTTGCCTTGGACACTGCCAGGGATTGGGCACAAAAAATTAACCCTTGGGTATATTTATTACCATAAAAACCCAACCAAACAAAAAAAAATTAACCCGAAGGCAAGTTTTAGTGCTGCACAGTAGCACAGTTCCACTACATTTTACTTATAACTAAGCAAAGCTTCATACCTTTTCCAACAGTCTTCATTATGTATTTACAGTAGGCATTATTTGTCTGAATAACACTTTGGGAATAATACCAAAAAGGCTTAGTAATTTTAGTTTCCTTAGAGAAGTTGATTCATATTAAATCTGATCTTTGAAATAATTTAATGAAAAGTGACACACCTTCTATTAACTATAATCATGTTACTGACACAGCCAATTCTAGGCAGAGTATCAGTGAGTTTTGCCTTTGAACAATCACCACCATACACTGTACCTTCAGTACAACATCTCCTTCCTGGATATTGCCATCCCTTGCTGCCAGGCTGTCCTGTGATATTTCTTTCACAAATATGTGACTTGCCAACCGCAGACCATACTCTATAATAAAAGAAAAAAGAAAACTGATGAAGTTAGAGTAGAAAAGAGGGAGGTATCTGGAGATTTACAACACTGCTTTATACAGTGTTTACACAGGCAACACAAAGAGGAGAGTGAACCTGGCACACAATGGGCTGTAGCAGGATATGTTATAGCTTTACCATTGTATCAGTCTCTTTTTCTAAGACTGCCTATAATCAGAGCTGTTGTTCAACAGCTTAATTGAGGTGCTACCTACAATTTTTCCTCTTCCAAACAATACCCACTACAGCTAAAGTGTAGGTATGTAGCTGCTGACTACCAGATGTTGTCTGCAGTTGGAATTTATTCACACTGTACAATACTTTACTAAGCACACAGATTTTGGAATATGAAAAGTAGAACCAGAAATACAATAGCACTTTTTAAGTTCTGAGCCAGCTACTGGTAAAATGGGCAAACTGGCAATAGCACTGTTCATTCAGCCCACACAGCCTTTAACACAACACTGAGTGAAGCAGCTGGCCTTTACAAACCAGCAAAAGCTTTAGCAAGAGATGCACACAACAAGTTACCTTCATTTTTCCTGGATTTCACCAGTGTGACTTTGGTGGGCTTTGCAGGCTGGCTGGAGGTGACAGACCTCCTGTCTGACCTGGGAGACAAGCTCCTCTCCCTGCTGGCGCTGCGATCTCTGACCCAGCTCTTCTCGTGCCTCCTGCTGGCACTGGGAGCGCCACGGCTGCTCCGCGGATCCCGGATCTCTTCGTCGTAGCTGTCATCCTCGTTTTCAGACACTGGCTCAGGGTCTGGCCGAGTCACTGGAATCTGGATTTTCTTCATCCTTCGGATAGTCTACAACCCAACAGCAGGAATCAGCCTCTGGCTGTGGAATGCTGATGGTGTTACTAAATGTCAGAAGCCAAGCTAATCTCAGCATTCAAAACATGAATGTACTGGTGAATGCTCCAAATTGTTGTATCCTCATTACAAAAATATATCCCATTAATACAGGCTTGTTATCAATACAGATTACTAGAAACCTGTTTTTACAGTTTAGTCCTTTTTAATGTTTTTGCACAAGTGGGAAAAGGGTAACAAATCAATAGCCTTTGTAGCACAACACAATATTCTGTCTTCAGAGCTGCATATTTGAATGCCCTCTCTTTGCTTAAAACCACAAAATCAGTTACTGGCACTGCTAAAACCCTTTTTTGCTAACATATAATCTAGTGCATACTCAGTATGCTATGGACAGTGATTCTCCTCAACTCTGAAGTCTCCCAGTCTTCCCAAAAAATGTTTATGCAAGACATGGAGGAAGGGGAGCAGTGACTCTGGAAGTTCAAAGTTGGTCTGTACAACACAGACAGCTGATTCCAGAATATGAGCCAGCCTTGTTCAGAGACTTGTCTGCTATGCATTACTGAACAAAACCAAGTTCTACCACAGTTTTCATTAATTACTTTTTTTTACCTAAATCTACACACCAAATATTTAAGATACTGAAAGCCCTGCACAGCATGCACACATTGCTTTCTGTAAGCTTTAAAGAACTGCTGCCAAATCCACAAATGCAAAACATCACACTTTCCTTGCAACTGCATTAAAGCACATAAATGCACTAAAAATGTGTCAGCAGAAAAGCTTTTCTACAAGCAGTAGAAGTCTGTTTTCATTAATTAAGAAACTTCTAAATAGTGTGCATTTTTTGTTTTATTTTTTTCTAACATAACCCCCAAACTTCTGCAGAAAGCTGGATTACTACCCTTTGGTGATGACCTGTTCTGTTTTGCAAAAGTTCAAAAACCAAGCACTTAGAATAAGCCTACAAAATTATAGGAATTAAAGTAATTATACTTTATTTTGGCAAACTGTTTATTGAGCACAAAAAGAACTGTTAGTGCCTGAACAGCTTGTCCTTTAGCATACACCAGCCTTTGAAAAACCCAGTAAAAGTGTATCCAACAAAGTAAACAAATATTAAACAAAGCTGACTTGCCACAATTTGGCAATCTGGAAAGAACTTTACCAATAAAGAAAAGGAGTCTGAACGATCCCCTGCCACTCTATGCAACCATCATCATTCACATTTAAAAAACATTTTGAGTGACCCACTTGATAAACATACAATTATTATCACTTAAATCTGAAACATCACACAGGTGTTACTCAAGTACCTTGCACCGTGCCTGTATTTTATGGCAGACATTGCACTATTTCACTTGTGCTCTATGGCTATGGAACTTTAAATCTTCAAGACATTCACTTACGATTTTGGCATTCTTCCCACTTTTCCTCAGCTGCTGAACAGCAAACGCATGCTCGACATTATCCATTGAAACGCCATTAACCATTGCAACACGGTCATTTTCTCTACATGAAAAACATCACAATGCACAGTGTAAGTACTTTATGCCAAAAAGAAAATATTGGTGAATAGGTGCCCCAAGCAAACTGCTTGTATCATAAACTTATTACACCAACAGTTACAGACAGACAACTTGAGACCAAAACAACTGGGAGGTTAAGCTACTACTGACAAAGATGAATGACCCCAAATCAGCATCCAGGTACAGTTTGGCACTTACTGTAGCAGTCCTTCTGCTGGGCCTCCTTTCAGCACATCAGAAATAACTATTGATGTCTCACCACTCTGAAAGTGAGGATTATCTCTTCCTCCAGATATTGCAATACCAAATCCAAATCCAGGGGCCTATAATGTAACAAGAGAAATATTTTTACTTTCCAGTATCTAACGGTCACAATTTGCATTCTCACACCAAACACAAAAACGTCCCATGAGATCAATGCAAGTTTTTGAAAGAAGGCAGGATCAATGAACCAATCAATGCTATGCAATCCAGTAACAGGAGACAGATCAAAAATAACCACTTTTAGAATGCAAAGAGTTTTGGAATAACTACCCAGTCTCTTCCAAGAGATTAGAGTTGTCATTTGCATTTTTATGGCCTGTACCTTAGGCGGTCGTCAGCAAGACCTCAATCTTCAGTAAGCACAACAAACCATTCCACTGAGCTGCAGCTCTGACTCAAAGCCCTATATCACTTCCTGCAACACTTTCTTTGAGTTTTCCCATTATGGTATTTACCCAGCTCGACCTCACTAGCTCAGGAACTGACAGGATTGCAGCACACAGTAGTATGACTGCAGGCTCAGTTCTTACGAATAATACCAAGATCACTTGTACCATTAAATACATCAAAACCTTGTCAGCACTTGCAAATCATCTGCATCTTAACAAAAGTAATTTGCTTCAATCTTTTCCCTCTAGGGTGACCTGCCACTACAGCAAGGTCAATGCCTCTGAAAAGTTATTCCTGTTAGATATTTCAAGATACAACAATGATGCTTACATTTCTGCCTGGAAGCAGCGAGGGTGGGAAATAAGCTTTCTAAATATAACTGATCTGCAAACCATCTAGCTCTTTTACCACTGCCCAGAAAACATTTTGAGGATATTACCATTTAAATGCTGTATTTTACTCCAGAATTTATTCTGCAATTTTCAACTACGCAAAATGCGGTCAGTGGATGGAAAAGAGCAGCTTTGGGTCAATCTCACCCCTCTATTTCACAGAGCACACACTTTGTGCTGGCAGACTTCACCTTCTCTTTTTCAGACTTTTTAACAAACATGACCCAGCTTCAGCAAGGAGTTTCATAACCTTACAGTGACAGCAGAGGCAACATGGCATTCTGCATCTGGCTGCAAGACACATGATGTTCAGCTTTTTGGACATTAATTACTGCCCAAAACCAACCTGTTTCCTATCTCCTCCCAAAACAGAGGTCATAAAAAGATGTTTCAGATGTGCCTGTAAGCAGTGAATAGGAACAGTACTAAAGTACAGATTTGGAGATTCACTGCTCAGAAGCAGTTAGCCCACACTGTTGCCAAGAGGGAAGTTGATTGACGTGTAGGGGAGTGGGGAAGGGCACACTTTACTGCTTCTTTTACATCCATTTTAATTCATGAGAGGATGAATGGACTTGTTTTCAAAACACATCCCACACAGATCAACCAGAAATCATAACTGGGATGGAAGAATTAAGTGAAACTTGGTGCCACGAAGGAGGATCTTAAATGTCCACTCATGACCAGAGCTGATGGTATTCTTCAGTTTTATTTTTTAAAGTCAAAGAGAATATATAATAGCCTACACAAATATGTTACTAAAAACCCTTTCAAAAGTAATATTTCTCCTCTCATGACACTCCTGCTTTTAGTTTTCCATTATTTTAAAAACCAGAACTTAGTTTGTACTGTATTTGGGTGGGGAAAGAAAGGGAGAAAAGCGATAATAAAGACATTTATGTCAAACTTCATTTAAATATTCTCTATCTTTCCTGCACCATAAACAAAAATATTTTTAGAATTCTCCACTTATGGTAAGGAATACAAACATCAGGCTAAGGACAGCAGAAACTCGCTGTAAACCTTATCTTGCTGCTTGCCATACTACTTTTAGAAGTAGATCTGCAAATCAAATCACCAGCATGGAGATGACCACGTTTTATACTTTGATGTTCTCTTCCAGGAGCCCTGAAACAATGCAGTCTCACACACAGAGAGCAGTTAAAAGGGCTCAAGTCAGATAAAGAGTTTCTAATACGATAAATCAAGGTCTTCAGAAACACTCCCAATTCAAAAATCAAATCCTAAATCCTTCTCGAAATTTAAGACGTCACATAAGAAACCTTCTAGTAAAAATCAGCCTACCTACTTTCCATTTTATCCTGCTGCCTATCATCATCTTGAGAGACAAGTGATTATCAGAACTGCTCTCTGAAAACTGAGCTTAGCTCCTAGACATGTCTGGAAATAGCAAGATGTTGATCCCTACAGATTATACAAGATACTAACATGTATCTTAAGTAAAACTGCATAAAAAAATTCCTTCTATCAGAACTTCACCTGTCAGATGTCGTAGAAAAAAAAAAGACAAAAAAAGAGAGCTGTACTATTCTACTTCCCCACAGAAATGCAGCGTGGGACAGGCAAAAAGGTAGGTACATGCCTGGTTTCTGTGCTTTGGGGAAGGACACACATCTACCACAGACACACAGAACCTAGCTCCAAGTAGGAAAAAAGCCTTGTGATATACAAAGTGCATGGTTCCTCCTTCAAGCACTTTGCAATTAAGTATATGAACCCAGAAGACTCTTAATAAAAGATAAACTGTAGCTACCTAATAAACTTTAATTGAATCTAAGACTGGCTGAATATCTTAAGAATTAAGTAGCAGTACAGTCCAGGAAACTGGAAGGATGGTAAAGAAAGGCAACAAAAAGTCTGGGTGAGAAATTCCAGCCTCTACTTCCCGAAAAACTTCCTAATGAGTAGTGTTGGAATTCACTAGTAAACCTCTTCCCTGTGTTAAGGGTAATTCTAAGCACATATTTGTTTAATATTAGCATAAGGGGTTTGGTTTTGTTATCTGGCAGAGTGAAATAACTGTTTGTTTTTAAGTGACTAAATTAATGCTATTGAATTATTAGCAGTACATATCATCAGCTTTCAACACCTAACTAAGAGCTGCTTAATCAGGTAACAAAACAGTCATACCAGAAGAGCTGGCAGAATTTTGGCACATGAAAGATAATAACCAAAATTATAATCAAATCATACTTTCACATCAATGCTATAAAAGCACTTCTAACTATGTTGCAAGTGCAATCAAAAACGAGAATCTGCATCCTACCAGTTATTTAAAATTTTGTTCAAGGTACACCATATTGTAACATTATTTCTTTTTTGCATGGACTAAATGTCTCACTTCTGGTGTCACTGAAATTACTGATCCAATTGACCAGGAAAAGGTCCCCTTCAAGAGAAAATGAGCTATCATCAAGCCTATGAGCCAACCTTGTATTACTATGGCAATTTTTGTTTGGTTTTGACTATAAAGCAGTACTGATTTAATCCGTAATACAAGTAAAAAACCTGAAATTTACAGAGATTACAGGGATGACTGGACAGCTTCAAGATGAAAACATAAAGAGCAATTAATTATATATAGAAATAACACTTCTTGCTCAAAAACTTGTTGACCTAAAAACTGTCGGAAGCTTAAAGAGTAGCCTAGATAAACATCACTACACATTTCCATTTTTATTTATACTTTCCTTTCAACGTGTGGCTGCAGTCAGAGACGGGATACTTTGTCAGCCTTCTGGTGACACTGAGTGTAACTGTTCCCTTCACAAATGGGCACCTGCCCAAACAGTTACATTGATTCAACACGACTAAAGCCTTTAGTATCAACAGCTAACAGGTCTGACAGAGAATTCACATTTTATCTGCCCAGCTGACCTATACACGTTTTTGTCCAAGGTCCATTTATCCCACCAAAGCTACGATTTTAAAATGCCTTTATTCAATGATGAACTGAAGGCAAATGATATAACTTGCTCCCTTGAGAAAACACTTCCACATCTCCCTGGTTTTGGGATGAATACAGCTATTTGGACCATGATTCCATGGCTGCTTTAATACTAAGTCGCTGCCAGAAATGGCATTCCACCCTGCTCTGACCTTTCCTAAGCAAAAAATCCCTTACTGACTCTGGTACAGCTTCAGATAGCTGATAGCTGCACCAGAACTCAGTTTAATTCAGGAGTAACTCAAGAGGAGTCAGTCTAAATGCAAAAGCAGTCTGGCTATTCACTGGTTCCCAGCACACATTCCTTTGTGCAGGGTACACATTCTGACCACCCAGAACCACCACTTCCAGCCAGTGGTTTAAGAAAGTAAGCAAGCAAATAAGACACCTTTGAATACATTTATTTATATGCAACTACATTGTTTTATGTCTTTGCAAATTAAGTTTGAAAACTTTCACACATAGTTGCAGCACTGCCATGAATGAACAGATTTCTGCCTGCCTTCAGTTAGGTTCAGATGTAATTTAAAGCTTGGTTTCTAGCATGGTTATTCGTAGGCAGGCTTATCTCTGAAAGCCACCAAACAAACAGAGCTATCACATGGAGCTTTTACAACACTTCTAAATTTAAACAAGGGAATATGACAGTTTCCTCTCTTTTTACTTCCTGACATCTGGCTTTTTCCTATTGTTTTCAAAACCTACCAGTATCCTGCGTTAGGCACACACAGCCAATTGTATGAACTCACCCTGTGAAGAGTCACCGTGTGTTGTTCCCATATAGCTGTTTCTTCCATTGTTGTGCTCTAAGGAGGAAAAAAAAAAACCCAAAGATTAGACTTCACTTTCAATAGTTGTATAATAACACAACAGAAATTTACATTCAAAAGCAGCATTAATATTCACATAGAATAGCTACAGAAGAAGTTGGCTCATTCATTACACATTTCCTGCCTTTATATGTCACAGCTGAACTTCCTGTGCTCCTGTGGAAGGGGGTGAGGGGAAGAAGAGGCAAAATAGATTACAGAGCTAGTTAAAAAGTTCCAAGGGAAGGATTACAAGCAGCATTTGTGATACAGGCTCTCTTGGTTGCTCATTAAGATTGTAGTAGATGTAGCCAGTCCAATCAGCTGTATTTATACTCCAACATTTATACTTACTCTCCTGCTTGTTTCAACTGTATGCAGATTACCACTAATTCATGAACACCCAGCTACAGATTACAGTGCCTGTGCTACTGTATTATGCACACAGGTCAAACTTAATGGACTGCAGTTTAGTGTAGGCTAATTATTTTGGTGAACAGTAGCACTGCAGAAATTACAAGGTCCTCTCTAAGGTAACTAGATTAAACAGTAACATTATGACAATATTGACATACCTGCATTTCTGCTTGAAAGAGCACTACTTATTGTGCCATGACAAGCAAACATTTGGAAAGGACAAAATAGCATGAGGGAGCAAAACCCAGCAGAGCCCAAGGCCTGGAAAGGGGCAGGAAGGCAGCAGGAAATGCATAGTGAACATCCTGCTGCTTCATTTTCTACCTTTCCAGAGGGAGTGTCCAGTGTTTTGCTCCATACCCACCCCCTCATAAGCATGCAATCCACTGATTGAAGAACAAAATCAGAACACAAACATCCCTGCAACATGGAGGTGCTGGTTTTTTGAAAATCTACTTTGCTCTCTATTCGCTTCAGTTACAGTAACTCAGTACAGCAAAAAGTACTCTGAACTTTTAATCCAGTCCTGTATCACAAGGAACAGCAGTAGGAGTCACAAACAACACCTCTGAAAACTTTATCCAACTTCAGAACATCAGAATTATTTGCAACTGGGTTCAAAAAGCAAGTTCTCATAATGCCAAAAAGCCCTGCATTTTTCCTCTGTATTTTGCGCTTGAATTTCAAGGGTCAGGATGTGCCACATTACTGCTCATTTCTCTTTCAGGGTTCATTTATCCTGAAAGTGCTGTTGCAACTTAACTGTGACATATTTAATTCAAACAGCTGTAATTCTCCTCAATTCAGTACCAAATGTTGCTCCTTTGCATTATAAATTGATTAAACTTTACCCCAGAATTTGATTATTTCTCTCTAGCTTTTTAAACACAGATGAAATATGTACTAAAACAGCAACAATTTACACACACAAAGCCATCTTTGAAACAAAACAGAATGTTTTGCTTGCTGAACGGTCAAGGAATACTGATTTTCTTCCTTATTTCTGATGTTCTCATTCTGTCTTAGTTTTGGCAAGAGCTTCTCAGGCTAAACATCTCATCAACAAGTGAAGACTTATCTCTGCAAGTAAACTTCTACAGCTCTAAGTAGCTCCTGTTCAGAAGACAGTGCAACAGAAATCCAATAAAGGACTGCAGAAGTTGTAATTGACATTGTAATTGAAATAGGCAGCCTCATTTTTACCTGCAATGATCAGGAGAAGCTAACCCTGCTCATTTTCTGTGCTTGGCCTGGCAGCAGGTCCAGCCCTGGGCCAGCAGCAGAGGCCCCTGAGCCAGCACAGTCCCAGCTCCTTGGCTCAGGGTGCCTGATTTCCATGGCTCTGTTCCTGGTGCCTCCCTGCTGGAGCTGGGTGCACAGGGCAAGCAGCACCCCTGGCTCTGGATATGGCACAAACTGATAAAACCCAGTTGAACCAGCTCAGCACTGCTCCCACTGGATCCAGGAGAACTGGCAAACCCAGAGCTAGAGCAGGGCAAGATAACAGCTAAGCCATGAGTAAGAAAAAAAGAAATTTCATATGTAACATGCTTCTGAGAACTGTGAGAAGACTTACTACTTCATAAAAAAACCCAAGACAAATGTAAAAAAACCCCAAACCAACCTCACAAACTCACCAGCCTTTCTAAACCTGGACAGGGCACTCACTGCTCAGTCACACTGAGGCTGCCATTTCTAAAGCCTTTCTCCTTTCTGCAGAAGCTCAGTCTTTCCATTTTGTTCTCCATTTCTTTGTTCACACTATTGCTATCATCACCTCCCCTAGATTTTACTAATACATCCATTACAAATGCACAAGGCTTGGAAACATCAAATATCCATTAGTTACACAGCAAAGCAAGCAATATGTTATTTTCATTCTTTCTGCATGCCCAAACAGTCCAATCAAGAACACTGAAAACAGTTCAAAGGCAGTCTGAGGTGAGTGTTGGCTTTGACACAAACTGCTTACTTGAGTTAGTTTCTGATCTCTAAAGAACTGCATTTACTCACAAAAGACCAAGGGAAGTTTGAAGACCTGTGAAGGTACTCAACCCACTTAGCACTGACAACTGAGGCAGAAGAATGAGCCTGTGCTACCATCAGCTGACGTCCCTGTTGCAATGCTGCTCTTAGGCCATACCCAAAGCGTTCTATTTTTCATGCTATCCACCACTAATTTAAGTAAAATTAAGGTGACTCAGCAGGAATTGAGAAATATATACAGCCTAACACTCAAAAACTAGGAATACAGGAGAATACTATGATACCCCAGTCTAGAGGTATAATAATTTAAGAGATCCTTTAATACCTTTGAAATGCAAGTAGACAACACTGCAAACTCCTGCATCTGTATTACCAATGACTTCACGTCCCAGAATCACACAGAACCACATAATTTTTAAGGCTGGAAGAGACCTCTGGAGATCATCCAGTCCAACCCCTCTGCCAAGGCAGGGTCACCTGGAGCAGGTGACACAGGTATGTCTCCAGAGAGGGAGACCCCACACCCTCCCTGGGCAGCTCTGCCAGTGCTCTGCCACCCTCCATGGAAAGGAGTTCTTCTTCATGCTGAGGTGAAACTTCTTGTGTCTAATTTATGGCCACTGCTCCTCAGCCTGCTGCTGGGCACCACTGAAGAGTCTGGCACCATCCTCTTGGCACCTGCCTGGGAGATTATTTATATGCATTAATGAGATTCCCCTCTCAGTCTTCTCCAGACTAAACAGTTTTTCCCTCACAAGAGATGCTCCAGACCCTCCATGAACTTTGTGACCAGTGCCAGACCCTCTCCAGCAGCTCCTGGTCTTCTTTGTACTGAGAAGCCCAGAATTGAGCACATACATTAAGAACTAAAAGAATAGAAAGAATGATGGTACCATGACTCCAGTGATTTATTTGATACTTTTTCTTTATTAAAGTGAAAATAAGCTTCCTTAAGCTCATCCTAAAGATCGTTTTAGAAACAATTAGTATTCCTAGCTCTGTATATGGGAAATGGATCTGTTTGTGGGTTGGGTGTTTTATTACTCTTTATAGGATAGAGTCACACATGACATTGCAACTCATCAATATGGATGTTATGAAACTTATCATTTACCCAGAATCTTGGAAACATCAAATCTTGTTCAACTCTTTCATCTTTGGAATTGCTCTGAGAAATAAACATTTCAAAGTAAACATATTTTCAGAAAGCTCCCTTTGTGGGCTTGTAAGAGTCCTTCAAAGAACATTTTTTCTTCTCCTTCTCAACATCTTTCTTTCCTTCTTCTCAAGGGCTGGTTTGATTGTTTTTATTGGGGTTTTTGGTGCCCTTCTTTTTTTTTAAATACCATGCCTTTTCTCATCCAACTTTTACCTTCTTACACATATCTGGGTATGTGTGCACATGCACACAAATGCTTTTCTTCCAAACATCCTGAAGGAAAAAACCAACCCAAAAAAACCCACTGGCTACTGAACTGAGCAATGCAGTGATGCTGCAAATAGCATTGCTCAGTTTACCTGCACTGCAGGTGAAAAAGCTGCTACCAGCAGCAGCACTGAAGCCACCCACAGGCTTGAGAAGAAAGTTCCAGTTTACATTTGGAAAGCTTCAAACAACAGCCACAGAAACTGGTATTCTACCTTAAAATAATGCAAGTTCCCAAAGGCAGGTTTCTTGCAGATTAACACTTTTTACATTTCTACACCGCTGCTACCAGCAGCAGCAATGAAGCCACCCACAGGCTTCAGAAGAAAGTTCCAGTTTACATTTGGAAAACTTCAAACAACAGCCACAGAAACTGGTATTCTACCTTAAAATAATGCAAGTTCCCAAAGGCAGGTTTCTTGCAGATTAACACTTTTTACATTTCTACACCTCAGCTCATTCTTGAAATCCAAGCCAGAATAGTTTCCCAATGTTTCTTTCCAAGTCTAGGGGGACTTACTGGAGGAGCTACTGCTCCCTAGCTCAGCTGCTTTTCATAGGAAGTGAATTGTGCTCCAAACAACAAGATAGATTTTAAGGAACTGTTTCCTCAACTGTGATCAAATTTTGACACGTGAGGTCATCAAATGAGTTTTTAACCACGTTATTTCTTACTAAAATTTAACAGTAATTTCTGATAAATAAATATAAGTGTTAAATATCTACAGTTGCCATCCATTCCCATACATTCCTCACTAAGGTCAATGAGATTATTATATTTTCAAAGAAAATAATATCTAGCTAAAATAGATTTTCTTCTGGACTACACAAGAGGAACCTCCTGTGGGAAGCACTAAGTTGCATTTAGCATCTTTACCAGCCTGGTTTTTCAGATCAGCACTGACAGCTGTCCTAAGGACAATAAAATGAAGCAACTGCTTCTGCTACCTCGGGGGGCTTATTTCTCCTGTTCTCCACAGAAGACAGTGGGGAGAGGAAAGGTGTCTGACAGCTGTGAGCTCTTTCAACCACAGCAAGCAAACCACAGGAAGTGAACAGTCAGATCACAAACTCAACCACAGAAAGAACACCAGCTTTGCTTCAAGCCTGGTCTCATGTTGTGTACAGCATACTTACAATAAAATGCTCATGTCAAAAAGCATTCCTATTTATTCTGAAAAAACCATAACAACTGTGACAGTGTTCTTATTCAAGACACAAAAAATGAGAAGGAAGAACTAGTATTGGGCTGTGCCAAAAAAGGGAAAAAATACTACATTTACTCTGTATATACTCTATAATACTATATTACATCTAGTATTATCTGTAATATTATATTTAGAGTGAGAGTTCCTCTTCAGAATGACACACCAGACATACATACACCTCACCCGTCTTGCTGCATTTCTATTTGGCTTCTAAAATTAATTTTCCATTATTTTGGGGAAGTCCAGTTCAGCAGTGGGATGTTACTGAACTTCCAAGTTCTAAAGGTTAAATGCAGAATCAATACATTTGGATGGCACTTGTGGGAACAAGAATTAAAAGTGCTTATCAGAACAATCAGAATTTGAAACTCTTAAAATAATTTCTTCAGTTTGTTATGTATCTAGGGGGTGATATTTATCATTCACTTAAAAAAAAATCAACATAATCAAAGTCAATATCCACAACACACAGCATCCTGAGGAAGTACAAGAAAAGAAAACAGAATCTTCCTCAGCCAGCCTAGAACAAGGAATGAAGAGGTCATTTCCCCACACACAGCATCCTTCAGCACTCAGCTGCAGCACAGCGCTGTTTCCAACACTGACCAGGATAACTTCCCACAGATTCTCACCTTTGTCCTTGCCTAGTTAAACTACAGCCACCTTAAATTCCAACAGATTCCCTCCAATTGTCTTATCATAAAAGCCTTCAGCTGACTGGGGGCAGGGGGCCCATTTTTTAACAGTTGTTCCCCAGCAATTAGTGCAATGAGGTCAGAATCCCATTATCTGACTGATTTTATCAACTGAAAGGAGAGCTTTGTCTTCCATAGTCTAACACACACACAATGCACCACAGCCTCTCACAGGGAACCTCAGAGTTACTCGAGGTATTTCAAACACTGGCAGCCAACTCCTGGAGCAAGGGCAGGCAGTGAGGAGGAGGAGAGCACTGAGGCAGGGGCACCACAGCAAACTGCACACTGCCACAGCTGCATTCCCACCCCCAGCCTGCTATGGCAGCCCTACACCCTGCAAACAGCCTGCATCTTCAGCTTTTCACTTGATCATCACTCCTTCCAAGGAGCAGGGCTGCTTCCCTGAACGTATTTTCCAGAGAAGATTCGAGTGATCAGACTAAGGACTCAGGGACTGTCACAGAGCATCAGGTGCATGTTGTCTGTCTATTTGATTTATCTCTTTTACACAACAGTGGGAAAAGCAGGAGAAAACACACACTAAAGGACTCTTTTGAGATGTGTATAAAAAAGCTTTGGAGAATCACTGAAGCTGAGAAGCCAGTCTTTAGTCCCACCTTCTGTCTGAGTGTACATCCACAGAAGTGACATCAACCATGTCTTGAAACAAAAATAAAAACCTTATTCTTCTCTGAAGCATATGTACTAACCACCAAAAAGTACAGTAGTGCCCATTGTAATCTTTTTCCATTTGGTATGTTGGGTTCCAAGCTCTAGCGAAGAGTTCCACTTCTCCCAAACATCCACCTACACTAAACAGCCCACCTCATGAAAAGCCTGTATGAGGAAAACCACAATTAAAGCTGCTCTTCAGATGACAATGCATAATTCAAGTTAAAAAAAAAACAACAAAACACAGAAATGTCAACCCTGCATGTCAATAAAATGAACCTATTTTGATTTAGATCACTGAGAATACAAAGTCTCTACAATAGTACACATGGACAGTTTGAACAGTACTAGTTATCTACATCACAAAGAACAACCTTGAGAGGAAAAACTAGGACTAAATATCTACATACACATTTTAACAATAATTAGGTTGTTCAACCATTCCACTCAATTCTCCCTGCTTCCAAAACCACAAGACACTACCTTAGTCAACACAATTTCCACTGCTTGCTGATCTAGAATCTGAAAAATGAGTGGCTACCTTTTGAATATAAAGATACTGCATGTATCTAAAAACATTCTTTAATCACTGGTTTTCTTGACAAATTTTTCTACAGAGACATTTTTGCTCCAACTTCTGGGCACTGTTCTCGTCAGGCTAAAAAAGTAGCTCAGTGTTTAACTCCCCACATCTGTGCACTACCCAGCTTGTTCAGCATGACTCACTTTTCCAGAATGGCCTCTCAAGTTCAAGCTTCACTCATCACAGACAAGATCATGAAACCTTCTGCTTGGTGGTATTGCTGCTCAATGCAAAAAAATACTAGACTTCGCTCCTTAAAAAAGCCCTAATCAAGAACAGTATGCACAAATTTGGAGGGATGCTGCATTGTAGTTAAATAATTAAATACTGGATTACAGATCCAGTTAAATCTGAGTATTTATAGAAGTGTTTATTACACAGGCCTAGTAAATCACATTATCCATGAAAGGCAGAAGGCTGACACTCAGGAATAAGGCAAAACAAACTGGAGTGCAAGACCCACACACAGCTACATCTCAAATGATCTCAGGTCAAGTTACTTCAGATGAAGAATACCACTCAACCACCCTGGAAACAGCATCAGCCAGCAGCTCAGCAAAGCTTACCAGCTCCTGATGGCCAAGGCGTGGGAAAACTCTGCTTGAGTTTGGGATCCTTGTCTGTTTTGCTTCTTTCCATTTTGCTTTCCAGCTGGCAGTGAAACCACATAAGATCACAAACTCCAGAGTGCTGGCAGTAGTGTTTCACAGATCACTACCCCAGGCCAGTACACCAGCAAAAGATAGCAAAATCACACAGAACAGAGAGGCTAAAAAGGCAAAGTGGCAAGCCACATTTCTCCCCTCAGCAAGGGATGCTGCCACAGAGAAGCACGGACAACTTGCAATTTGCTTTTGCTTTAAGTGGTTTCTCTGCCATACTGACCTAGGTCAGTATTATTAGGACCTAAAGATTCCTAATTTATAGTATAAATTTTAACATGTAATCCTCTCATTATTTACCTCAAATATGATTTTTTTGGTATCATTTCAAAACCAAGATCTTCAAGGAATTCATGTAATATTTCAATTGTTTAAATCTCAGGATGCAACTTGAAAAGCAATTATTTTACCACAATAAAAGCAGCTTAAGCAGCACACACTGCCCTCCTACTAGTTTCCATCCTCAAAAAAATCCCCTCCATCATACCTTGTGCAAGTGCTTTGTGGTCATTGTTACCTGTATCCCCACCAGTTCCTCTCAACTCCAACAACAGCAACTGCTCCAGTTTGGAAGGCAGACCTGGGAATGTAAAAGCTCAAACAACAGCCTCCCACCAAAGTAAAAGAAACCCTGAAGTGCACACAGCTGGGACCAGTGTCACAGCAACTGACACAGCCTGGAGCAGCAAATTCCAGTCACACACTACCTACCTGGTGGGACTGCTCTAAAACCACAGTGGTGATCAAATGGTGGTGCAGACTGCCCAGGAAGGCCCTGGAATATCATCCTTGGAGGTGCTAGAACTGATCTGGACAAGATTCTGGGCAGCCCTGTAGCTGACCCTCCTCTGAGTATGGGGCTAGACTAGATGATCTCCAGAGCTCTGCTGAGCTCTAGATGACCTGACCTCACTGTTCTGCAATTATTCTATAAATCAGATTTGGTGAGAATTTCCTTGAGCACAGACTTGGACTTGCTGATCCCTAGAGTCCCTTCCAACCTTAATTACTGTGTGATTCTATGTAAGTCACATTTCCAGCACATTTCTGAAACCAAATCAAATCATCCTACTGCAGACACAACCTCCATGTCTACTCCTATACACAGCTTGGCTTCAGTGTTTTATCTCTCATAAAGAACATCAGCTGGAGTTATTCCAGTTTGGTTTTTCCCTTAGGGGAGGAGAAGAGCACAGTATCAGTATCAAAGAAAGCAAAATAATACTGTATTAGCTTTATATAAGAAGCCTAAATAAATCATCTCTATCTGTGGCTTCTTATTTAAAAAGTACAAAGACAAAATGCACACAAGTAAAAGATATGCCCACCAAGAAATAACCAACATCAATGTAGACATCAGAGCAGCAATCAAAGCATTCAAGCACCCAAGATAGAATGCTTCTCACCTTGTTTTTAATCAAGAGAATCATAATCCAGTTACCAAGCACTGCACAATATAAATTTCAGATCATTAGACTCTGAAGATCTGTCAAATAAGAGCCTCAGGACAGGTAACAGTATCCCACTAAGACAGAGCTGGGCTCATTTTCCAAGATCACAGCTTGCAAGTATGAATAAATGTTTAAGAGGCCTGCATTACAATTCCTGTTACAGGTGCACAATAACAGCCTTGACATCTTCCATTGTGGCCCACAGAGGTTAACGTCTCTAAAATTTTGAGGGGGGGTGTGGGGTATTGCTTGTTGTGTTTTTGCTTTTTACAGTCAACACAGCCACAGCAAAACTATACATTCTCCAGGTAATTTACCAAATTCTCCTAAAAATAACAGCTGAAATGCAGGTGTTCTGACCACATGCACACACACTACATTTTGCCTCATGGAAGCAGTTGACAGCTATTTTTGTAGGAACAGGATTAGTGGGGTGGGAGTGTGTTTCCCTGGTATTTTACCCCTTGAATCTCAGTATGAAGAAATGTGTCACTGGGCAATAAGACTTTCACCCCTGCCCTGCCTGTGGGTATAGAATTTCTTCCTCTGAATCTCAACCAACCACCAAGTAAGAAATTTCAGGGAAAAGTGTCCTTCCCTACCCTAAACAACCACACACCCAGATGGCATCTTCCCACCTTCAACTTGGGTAACTGTCAGTTAAGAAATTCAATTTTAGCAGTCACATGGCTACTAGAGCATCTTCAGAACACAGTACAACTCTCAGCTCACATTAACTTCACACATCCAAAGAAAGCAAGTCTCAAATCAAGGATACAGAAAGACAGAAGTTCAAAAAGGAAGAGAGGGTAAATAACGTTAAGTCTTCCAGCTCCTTGAAAAATATTAACTTCTTGTGTTAGAAGTTGTTAGTGACTTTGGAGTAAGGACACAATGGCAACAAATAGTTTGGTTTAAAAAGCACAATACAGGGAACACAGCAGGGTTCTGTTCTACTTTCAAATGCAGTGCTTGTGCATTGAGAGGGGAAGAGAAACAAGTCCAGGAAGTCACTGGGAGAGAAGAGAATGAGAACCAGAGCAGCCATAGCCCCTTGGCATGGACATGAGACCTGGATTGGGAGGACAAGGTAACAAATGCCACCACAGCATTCAAAGGGCTTATTCACCTATCAGCAAGGTAAACATTCCTAAACCTTCTTATCAAGCAAGTGTGGAAAGCAGAAAATACCTCATTTTTCCTCAGCAAAGAGGACTATCCCCATTCTGTTAACATCTAGCTTCCATATTACTTCACCATGAAATGGATTTTCCTCTTTTTTTGTAAACACCTACCTTGAAGAAGTATCTGTTTGAGCAGACAATCCACTACACTTTGAGAGACAGTTGTGAAGTGTCAGTCTCTCCTTGCTTATATGCACATCAGTCTGTTCCAGGATTTTCCTGCTGAAAAAACTCTTTCTAAGCCTAACACATTAATGATTAGTAGGTGTTACAGAAAAAAAATAGCATGCTACAATTGTCCCTGCATTCAATCTCGAAACTGAGTAACATAGCTCTGACAGAACTCAAAACCAGGTAATAAGTTGAAGGTGGAGAAAGAAAAAAACACTAAGATGTATCAGTCAGTAAAACCAGCATTTAAATTCTGAACATGTAGTGCAGAAGAAGAGATGGGGGAAAAATTCCTTTGCTTTTTTAAGCTAAGCTGTTCCATTGCATTCAGCAGCCCACAGACCTGCAGATGAGCTCACACATCTCAAGGAGCATCTTCCTACAGCTCAATCAACATCTTAATTTTTATCAGCCCTTTATACCCTTTTTATTTAGTGTCTATGTAATATAAATTAAACTTCTCCACTGCTACTATGAAAAATCAAAGTGATTGTGAAGGTTCAGTTCCCAAACAGTGGTGCAAAGGGGTGAATGGGGTCTAAGAAAAAGCAACTCAGTTGTGTGAAGCAAGTGAAGAGGATCCTACACCACAACCGAGGCAAGGCACAGCAGGCAGGGGACTCTGAGCAGAGCCTGCTGTCAGAGCAAGACACCAGAGAACATCGAGTGTCTCGAGTGTCTCATTAAAACAGCACCTGGAGGCCACTACTCTGCAACACAAAGGGTTAAGGAGCAGCAACAGCCTAAAGCTTAAGGCTCCTTTCATTCTCAGCACAGAGGATCTCCTTTATTCACAAAGCTGCTCTGAAGTGAAACAAGGAATCAGCCTGGCAATGATGATGGCTTTCCTGGGATGGAAAAGGACCAGCCCAGAAGAGAAGCCAGCACAATAAAAACTTCTCAGGCTGGTTATCCAGTGGCTATGAATGTAGAAACACTGCCCATACAAGTGTCTGCAGACATTTTGATAATCCTCTCTGCTGCTTTCATGGGTAACACAATTACTTATTCACAGCCAGTTAAGAGTGGGATTTTTTTTTTCTCCTAATCCTGGCTATACCATTAGATATTTGCAAAATATGGCATTTCAGATATGATTTCGTTTCAGAGGGCAGAAGAAACCTCATTTTTACTAAAGACAAGCATGTTTTATAGAAAACACATTTTTCTAACTTCCAATTTATTAATATTTTCCTTTTTTTTTAAAGTGATCTATTCCCTTCTCTTGAGGAGCCAAGGAGACGAACAAGCACAAGAGGATATAAGCCCAGCTCCAGAAGAACCAGCAAGCAGGAAGAACCAGTAAGACACACCCAAGCTTTTTCCCCTTCCTTAAAAGGACACACAGCAGCAACAGAGGTGACCCTGCCACTCAAAACATCTCATTTCAATCGTAACTTCTCATCTTCTTAAAGAGCAGCAATGAAACCATCTCCATTGGGGAGCCAAGACTGAACATGAGGCACTAAACCAGCCCTGAGGTACTGCCCAGCACCATCAGCTGCTTTGTCCCCAATCCTCCTCCTCCCTATCCACCCCTGCCTTTCACTACACCAGCGGTTCACAACCAGACCTCTTCAGAAAAGCTGAATGCAAACCACTATATGCTGACTTCAGAAAAGCGCTTTTTAAAAACACCATGTTCTTGTTTCTTCAGGGTTGGATTTTCTCTTTTATAGACTGCATCCCTACCCCACTCCAAAGAGCTGAATTCCTATGAAGCCCAGGCTGAAGAATTACCCCAGACATTTCTGACTCCCTGAGTCATGAGCCAACCCAGTCTCCTTCCCTCCCCTCGCGAAGGGAGGGCAGAAGAGACATTGGTACAGTCACTGGGCAAAAATGACAGAGTAATTACTGCACAAGAGGCTTCTAACTGACCTCTGTAGGTATTCAGATTTACATAACCATCACACAGGTTCCCATCCCACCCTACAGACATTCAGGTAGGATTTTTTATTTCCTGTTTGCACATCAAAGTAGAGGAATGAAACAAGGGACTTCACTAACATGCTCAAGAGCAATAATTGTTGACCAGATCAGAACTTCCTAGCAGCAAGCTGCCTAATGCATACCATGCAAAACAGCACACTTCAAAAGCAATTCCTCTCATGAAAATCCATTTGGTAGACTTACAATTATTTCCACCATTGCAGAT
This sequence comes from Passer montanus, assembly GCF_014805655.1. Taxonomy (NCBI): domain Eukaryota; kingdom Metazoa; phylum Chordata; class Aves; order Passeriformes; family Passeridae; genus Passer; species Passer montanus. Next base: position 3,490,297 of record NW_024369929.1, read on the forward strand.
GAACTGACACTGAATTTCACATAAAACCTAGCATGCAAATCCAGAAATCTTATATTACCAAAAATTACAATCTTTCAGATTAAATAGCTTCCAGGCCTGCCTTTTCAGTTCCAACTTGACCTTCCACTTCCCCAATTCGGTTTTAAGGTGACAAAAAGCCCAATTAGACCTAAAAACACAGTCTCTTCAAAGGGGAAAATAGAGCCACACCCAGAAAGCCAAAGGTTGACTGTAAAAATGGTCACAAAGCAACTTTTGTATTTACATCAGCAATTAAAAATACACTCATTTCAGTGGAACAAACTGCCTCACCAACAGCTTTAACCACATGACACTAACTTCTATTCCCACAACTTCATGTGTATCAATGATACAAGATTACATTCTTGACCAAAACTGCATCATGTCCATTCATCACCACTCTGGAATGCACATTCCCAAGTATGCAAGAAAACTATGAGGGCAGAAATGACCAAAGCTATTTTAAAATATGCACTGGGCTTCTACAGAATTGCTTATTCTAGCTACCTCAAACCGTATTTAAAAATGGAGTTGGCAAACCCAAAGCCCTTGAACAAGAGCAAATTCCTCTTTTTTAAGGTTATTCTGACTATATTTCACATTAAAAACTGCAAGATGGAGAATCTGCAGAACTATAACCTGACATTCCAGTTTGCAACCTGAAAACACACTCAAGTTTACACAGCCTTTACCTCACCCCAGATTGCCCCAGCATTCCTTGTGCTACAGAAAGCAGCTCTACTGAACTTCAACATTCTGAATGCTATAACTCCTAAGAAAATAACAAAAAGGTTACAAACCAAGGGAAATAACTAGTGTAAACGTTTAAGTCTTGCCCCATCTGTTACCTTAAGTTTCACATTCTAGAGCAAGTTAAGACTTCAATTGACAAAAGAGAACAAATTCACCTCAAGAATGAAAAAGTTCAGGAAGAAGCAAGGAAAAAGGGTAACAGAAATCCCTCTGTAAATATTTGTTCACATTGCTGTGCATTAACTCCAATGTGTTCCACAACAAAAAAATTCAATGGCAGAAGGGCTTCCACACTCTTGCCCTATGTGAGTCAGCACCTTGAATCTTGAGGGAAGGTGCAATAAAACAATGTCATTTAATTTCACAGCTAAACAAATCCTTTCAAGAGCAGAACTTCACTTGTACCACATTCTTGCCCTTGGATGTTACCACCAGCACCACAATCATCAGGTGTATATTGGCATCTGCAAGTAAATTATACAAAAGGCCAATTTTGTGATAACATGGGCCTTGGATAAATCAGCAACATATTTTTAGGATTGCTTCATGACCTTTTTTTAAGGAACTGAGTTATTACAAGGCAATACAGGAAAAAACTGAAGTACTTAAAAGCTCTTTTCCTATTCCACCTCTGCTTTATACCTTGTGACTACACTAAGCTAAGGATTTTAGCTGCCCAGTCCTGACAAATTGAACACACCAAGGTTCCAGGAGCAGGTGCCAATTATCAGTTTGCATGCATTTATCAGACTGGTAACATTTTCCTGGACAGTGCATTGTCAGCTTAGCAGTCAGTGCTGTTTACCCTCGGAAGATCAAAGACAACACGTGCTGTACCATAACAACAGTGCAGATTATTGAGGCACATACCTAACAGACCTAAAGACTGAGACCAGTGGCAGTGACACTTCACACAAGTGCAAAGCTTCTGCTCTTCTCCCAAACGGGAGGGAAGGCTGCTAGTAAAGCATTAGGTACAGAACAGATTAAACATCATTATTGCAAATAACCTACAGCCCCACATACCTACACGATTGCATCTGTACAATTAAATGCAAACAGCAGTACTACTTTGAAATAATTTTCAGAAGCAGTATTTTATGTTTTCTTTATTTTTAGGATACAATACAAGCAATTTTTCAGTTTGGATTTTCTTTTGCTACTGGGTACACACTTTTTACATTATGAAATCTGAGCTTCTCATGTAAGCAAGTGATAAGTACAAAAACACAAAATTTTAGTATCTGGAGCTCGCACATCAAACTCAGCCTAAACAAGGCTAATAGAATGGTAAATCTAAACTGCAAAGCATTTTTACTTTTTAGGGGGTTCACACTTTACATTTTTTCCATAATATATTTTAGAGGCTCTTTTCCCTACCACCAAAAAAATTAGTCTACTCCAGTGCAAGTTAAAAGAACACTTAACCTAAACCATTTACACCAGTCCACAAAAAACATCATCCAACATCACGAAAAGTAAAGTTCTTATTTAAATGCATGTCTGTTACATTTATAAACTTGTTTTCAATATTCAGACGAGGAAGAAAAAAAGCTGCACACTCTACAAGCGCTCACTAACAAAATAAAAAACTGAGGTATCAGAGAAAGCTACAAATAAACCCCAAAAAAGACTGGCAGAAGTTTGACAGCTATCACGTACATCTGACAATGAAAATCTAGACACACTAGCACTGTAAATGATACCAAAAGCTTTCTGTTGGCAGGTTGAATGTAAGGAGAATAAAGAATAAAAAATAAATTCTGAAAATGCCATGACAAAGTTAAACTGCGGGTGGTCTCCTGTCTGTACAGGCCTGAAGAACTACCTTTACTCTCAACCCTAAGAACTTAATACAGAGACATCACAAATTATTTTCTATAGCAGTCAGTTTGGTACCTTTTAGAAAGGGAAACAGAAAAATGAATTATGTTCAAGTACATTGCTCTGATTCTGCACAGATAAGACACAGCAAGTGAAGAATCCCAAACTAATCACTACACCAAGACGTGTCCACAATGTAATAGTGGAACTCATGGCTTCAATTCAACTTTGAAATAAATCAACTATGCAGTAACTCAAGCAGAGCCAGACCTATGAGAAGCTGCACTCTCCCTCAGTCATCATCATTTCATCAAGATTAATCCCTGACTGCAAGCCAAGCTATGGTGAAGATGAGAAGCACGTAGAGTATTCCAGAAGAGGAACTCTGAACACAAAGACTAAAAATAAAAGTCTATACATAATTACTGAGAGATGTTACCCATCAAATCCACCTCTTAGCAAGTATTTCCCATCTGTGCTTAATGGGCAGATGTCTTTTTCATTTACTCAGCACATTTTTTGAAATGGAAAACTATGAATGACATTCTAGCTGTTTATCCAACCAGCTGGAGAAGAAATTGGGTAAGCACTTGGTTAACTGCTGAAAAGCCTGCATCATTGTGTGAATTACCTGTTTATCCCAGATTATAACTTTAGTTCATTCAACTATTGTCCCAAAAAACTAGCAAGTCACCTGTCACTGAGAAAGAGTTACTGGGGAAAAGAGCAACTGAGTAATCTACAAACCTGCAAATTCAGCAAGCGACAGTTTTTCCAAAGGAGCATTCCCCTAAATGAGTAAGAAACCAGAAGAGTTTCGCTTCAGGACACCAGACAAATCTGTTTGATGAGTCAGTTCAACAGAAAAACCTATCAGGAGACCTATCAGATTTCAGAGAAACCATTCAATCCAGAGGATTCTTTGGAAAAAAATTCTAAAGACTAAATAAGTGAGGATAAAATCAGTGAAAACCTTCATCAGAAAGGTGAGACATGAAAGAGTACTTCCAGCCAAGACAGCTGTAGTACAATTTTACCATTAAAGTGAGAACTGAACAGCAAACCAAAACTTACTGCCAGAATGTTTTCAAAGCCTGACTGAGAACAGTCACATCTCCACAGCCCTGCAACTTCTAATGATCTGCATGAAAAAATTAACTGCAGTGAAAAGACCTAAATCTGTACCTCTTGTATGAATGTATTGATTTAGTTGCATCTTTTCCACTCATTTTTGTAGGTTCACCTTCAGAAGTCACTTCTGAAATGTAATCCCCTCAAAGACACTGTAATGTTATCAACATGTGTAAGTTATGCATCCTTTTTGCCTCACTGTGCCATTTAAGTTGATCCAGATTAACACATGTTGAACTGAGCTGTGGAAAATGTTTTCTTCTATGAAAGGTGCAACCATGAAGTACATATGAAAATATATACAAAACCCAAATATTTTTGTCCTACCAATTACCACAAGAAGTACAGAGTTCATATCAAAAAAAAAAAAAAAAAAAAAAAAACCACTATGTAACTACACTGCTCAGTTAGTTTCCTGCTGTAAAATCATTACTCATTCTACTGTCTTCACTGCATTGTTATAGCAGGAAAAATACCTTACATTCTTTTACAACTTGAAATTTATGTTTCAGTGCATTGTCACTGTATGGTACGTGGTCAAAGAGCAAAGGCAATTTTAAGTACACCAGTGCTCATCCTTGCATACACAACTCTCCTACTTCAAGAGATTTTAGGCACAGGTTGTGCATATTCTGCAGTGACTGGAATTGCAGTACATAGGTGAATACATTCCTGATGTCACACTCCCCCAGAAGAGGAGACAATGATGCCATGCTGTACAACAGAAGCTCAGAATTATATCAAATGCTATATATGATACACACAGCATCAATCAGATGTACCTCTTTATTTTCCACCTCTCAGCAGAATAGAACAGAGATGCTTAGTTTTTTGATCCAAATGCACTGAACTCTAACAGGCTTAAAATCAGGCAACCAATAGAATATATTAAATGTACACATATTCCCTGGGAACAAAAATTAAATTGTGAATTGCTAAACTTGCCTTCATAGGTAATAGGCTATCATGCTTCTCATGCAGAGTCTTGATTCAGAAGTCTACCTACCCCAAACATCCAGCACCTTATTTTCAAAGACAATATGGATTCCCTGTGTTTTGTGGAAGAAATAAAAAAACAATTTATCCTTCTAACAGTCTCACCAGGCTACTGGATTTAAATACTTTATTCTTTTGAACTTATTTCTCCTCTTCTCATGATCTCTGCAATTCAGGCACTACCTGATCTAACAACTATTAATAAAAGTAAAGACAGTAAAACAAAAAATCAAGTCAGTTTAATTTCTATTCAGGTTCTAGTCCCGTGTCTTCATACCAAAGAAGGTACTGGCATAATCACTACGTGTGATGCCCATTAAGCATCAGACACTAAAAGGAAACATTTGTCAAATTCTTCTTATTCTTCACAGCAATTCAAGAAAAGACACTGGAGCTCAGACTATAGGATATATGCTACATTGCAGTGAACGACTTTGTACTGTACTCAAAGGACCATTGTTGTTTAATCCCTGCTCTGCCCAGTCACACACACACTTTCTTCTCCCTAATCCACCCACTCTTTAAAGCCACCGCATGAACTTTTCAAGGCTGCTTGTTTGCAGCAGCTCTGAATAAACCACACAAACCGCATCTCTCACACACGTGACTAGTTTTGAAGTGAAAATTAACACAAATACAATTTAAATGGAGACAAGTCAACACTTGGGCCCAGAGAACCGTGTGCGTAGTCAGCAGGGAAGAAGTGTTGTTATAGAAAATGGGGGCGAAAAGCACGGAATGAGAGCTGGCTTTGTTCACAGGCAGTAGCCTAAGTGCCTATCAGTCAGCAAAAGCATTTTTAAAACAGCTGCATCAAAGCTTTCTGCAAGTTAGTCAGCATGTGACAGGCCAGCACATTACAACAGTGCCACAGCAATCTCTGCATAATAGGAGTGCTCCGAGTGACCTGAAAGGTCAGTGTTTTCAAGCATTCCAGTAATCTGTAAATTGCCTTGGCTTATCACTTGGAAGCAACATAATTACATTGCTTGAAGGGCTAGGACAGTAAAGACAGATTTTAGGTATTATGTTTTGGTCAGCTACATACTAACCTCTACACTGTAAGCATATCCAAGAAACTCAGAATAATGTACACATTTTAAAAAGGAACATTAAACCATCAAAGTCTGCTCTTCTGATAGAGGGAAAACTATTGACAAAGTTTTGCAACCATCTATAATAACTTATCAAGTAGAAATATCACTGAAGGGGTTTTTTTTTAATTCTTAACAAGTGTTCCAAAATGTTTAAAGATACTGCCTATAAAACTAATTTTTAAATACAGCAAGACTGCAACTACTACTGAGTAAATTAAAAGGTCCTGTTCTGGAAGTTAAAAGGTGGAGCAAGCAAAATGCAATTTTCATAGTAAGGGTTTAGTTCCAGTTGAAAACCAGTACTTCCTACCAGAGAAGAGAAAAATTATTGTTGCCAGCTATAAACATCCCAAGCAATTTACTCATAGCCAAGCAAGGCAGTGGCCATTGACTTTAACAACAGATTTTTCTACAAAGAAAAAAGCAAAATTAGATCTACCAGTCCATCTACCTCACAAGATTAAAAATGTTGCCATTTAGTTGCCAACAGCTCGATCAGGCACAGTCAGAACTATTTCCACCCACTCTTAGATTTGTGTGGTGCCCCAGAGCACAGGACGCAGGCACCAGCCCCCCAAGGGTGCACAGGGGGATCTGTCCCGGCAGCCCCGGCTCCCCTCTCCCTGGCCAGGGCAGCCCCGGCTCCCCTCTCCCTGTCCAGGGCAGCCCCAGCTCCCCCCACCCTGGCCAGGGCAGCCCCGGCTCCCCTCTCCCTGGCCAGGGCAGCCCTTTTGTGCACACCACCAGCACCACCTGCTTCCACTGCCACCAAGCACGAACAAACACAGCGCTACTGCTTCACTAGAGGTGAATTCGAGCATTCACACAGGAGGGACAAAAATCAAATGGCAAGTAAAAAATTCTCAATTTTAGTTCCATCATAAAGAATAAAGAAAAAAGCTATGCAATATTTCTCCGAAATTGCTTGCTTTTGTTTAAAGTACTTTTAAGGCATGGTTGATTTTTTAAAGTGGAAATAATAAATGCAGTCAGAAGTTCAGGGTAGCGAAACACACACTGCAGAAACATCACATTTATGTTTAAAAGGCATCTCCTGCCTGTTTAAACTACAATGCTAGCACAGCTTCAAGTGCAGGACATAAATCTCACATTACTGTAAACCAAACTAAGTTTGCAGCCAGAAAGACAATACTAGTATTACCAAAATGCAACTGACTTAAAAGGTGCCCTCATCATGCAGGACAGAAAACAAAAATCCAACACCATTGGTCATTCTAAAGGAGAAACTATCGCAGTAACTCTCAACCACTGGCACCTTACTATTCCTTTCACACCTTCCCAAGACAGAGCCATTTACTGATTGCAAATAAACACAACCAGTAAGAAAACCTTTTATGTTAGCACTGGTATTCAAACAATTTAAACAACAGATCCCCTCATTTGAAACTCAGCACTTTCCAGGGCAGTTCTAGGGTGGATTTACCATTGAACTACCAACAATAAACAAACCACAATAAACTACATGAGCACTGGAAAAAATAACCCCAGAGTGCTTCTACAGCACTATCTGATTCAGATGAAACATGTTCTTTATTCAAGCCATCAACATGGTTACTGTAAACCTGTATACCTTTCTTGTATTTCCTAGCTAAATGTTCCCTGCTTTAGGAATATTAATCCAGCCTACATTTTCCATAGAGAACAAAACCCAATCAAACTGCAAGTGCATTTAGTTCTCTCATGAGATTACACTCCAGGAATTTCCATTCTTACATAGCTGGGTTATTAACAGAGAGGTTTATCCTGTGTGCAATGGCCAATCACTTTCCACAACTTAATTTCAAATCTGAAGGAAACACAAGTTCCTTTGTCAGAAAGCCATGCCTTTAAGCTTGGCTTTAAGATCTTAATACCCACTGAAAAAATGATTCCAGGAGTCCAGGTTTACAGGAAAAGCCAGTATCCCTTCACCTAACACTGTGCTGAGAAACCAATTCATGTGAAGGCATTCCTAGGCAAAGCAGCATTTTTTCCAAATAACATGTAGGAACAATGCTGGGTCAGGCAACATAAAAAAGTTTTTAAACAACCATCCTGTGATGAGAGGGTTAATATGATCTGGCCTTCTCCCAGACTCAGTTCTGGGGAAGCCAGTCATCCAAAATGAACATGAATTACGTATTTATTACAGTCTTGGAATTTGTTCAGATAAACAGTAATTGGCAGAGTTAGCCCCAGGTACTATCATGATTCCATGCAAATTACAGCTAACTAATTAATTGATATCACATTGTCAAGTAGCACCTCAAAGTTACTTCTAGAGCTTTACAGCTACAGTCGTTCCAATTGTCACTTTCTATTAAAACAAATAAATCTTTAAAGTACATAATTTACACCCATTATATTTTCAATGAAGATGAAAGCATCTGTGTATATACTATTTGTTTTGGTTTTTTAATTCTTTTTTTTTTTTACTTTAAAATATTTTTATACACCTTTTTACAGCAGCATGTGCCCAATCAGTCCTTTGCAAAGTCATGTCACCACTGCTGTAATTTAAGTAATAGAAAAACTTACATCATTGCTCAAATTTCACAATCTGTCCTGTTTCATTATGCTACTGCTTCTGGTTGTAATTTAAGGTTATTACTTCCTTTTAATTAACTTGAAAAATTGAGCAGTGTCTCTGCAGCCACAAGTTACTTCTTATTAATTTTTGTGTTATTGAATTCATGGTGAACATAACTAAGCCATTACTGCTGCTGCAGGAGCACCGTGGCTGTCTGAAGAAAGAGACCCAAGCAGGTTTGCAGGGAAGGGCACTGGGTGTTATTTCAGCCCAACCAACTCTCCTCCCAGAGCCGTGTCCAAACGCTTGACCATATGTTCTGAAGTGTATTAACAAGTCTCCAAGCACCTTGCTCATTCTATCTCCCATTTTTTTTTACTTTAAAATATTCTTATACACCTTTTTACAGCAGCATGTGCCCGATCAGTCCTTTGCAAAGTCATGTCACCACTGCTGTAATTTAAGTAATAGAAAAACTTACATCATTGCTCAAATTTCACAATCTGTCCTGTTTCATTATGCTACTGCTTCTGGTTGTAATTTAAGGTTATTACTTCCTTTTAATTAACTTGAAAAATTGAGCAGTGTCTCTGCAGCCACAAGTTACTTCTTATTAATTTTTGTGTTATTGAATTCATGGTGAACATAACTAAGCCATTACTGCTGCTGCAGGAGCACCGTGGCTGTCTGAAGAAAGAGACCCAAGCAGGTTTGCAGGGAAGGGCACTGGGTGTTATTTCAGCCCAACCAACTCTCCTCCCAGAGCCGTGTCCAAACGCTTGACCATATGTTCTGAAGTGTATTAACAAGTCTCCAAGCACCTTGCTCATTCTATCTCCCATCTGGATACATCCTAAGAAACAGTCACCAGCCCAGAGTGTAAATAGCTGGAACGGGTCCATTTAATATTTACAAGAAAATTTTTAAACTGGATACAGAGAAGGAGGCCATCTGTTAAAGTGATTGCTGACCCAGTGGGGCAGAGGGGAAGACACTGTTACTGGACCCCATTCAAACCAGGCAAGGAACTGCCCAAACAGTCCCAAAGGATCACAAGTTGAAAACTAATTACTGCCTTTTTAGGAGGGGTGGGGGAAGATTTCAGAATTAAGTTCCTAAGAAGAAGTCAAATGCAAAAGGCAAACGTGAGGAAGACAGAAGGCTGCTCTGCAGTGCAGTCCTTACTGGGAAAAGCCTTGGGAACTACAAATCAAACAAACTGCCGACTTTTGCTCAATTTCTATTTTCAGCATATCAGTACTTTGGATATGTGGGGGTGGGGAGACAAAAAGGCCATCAGAGCCATACCAAGTTCTGTTGTTGCTTCCTCTGCTATGGGAAGTTAACCATACACCTTCTGATGAGTTATGTGAGCCAAAAAGGTCACGTTTGCCTGCTTCTCCTAAGAATGAACTTCAATGCAGCACTCCCTACTACTGTCATCTTACTGAATTTAGGCTGCCCTCCCCCACAACAAAAGGGAAGAACATCTGTTTATAATGGATTAAGAAACAAGAATCCTATTAGAGATTACCAAATACTCTTGAGAAAATAAATACTTTTTTTAATGTACAGCCAATATTTAAATTTTTAGCACCAACAATACAGTTAATTTTTCCAAGTGTCTAAATAAATCCTGATGTGCAAACAGGAAGACTTCTAAAGAACTACTGAAGGTCCTACAGAGTCAGGAATAGTAAACATAAACCAAGTGCCCAGTCCTGCACACACTGGGGCAGTTCTCCAACCCTGCAGTAGCCCAGCTACATAGCCCAAAGAGTCCACAGAGCCAGGGGCTTAAGGGGCTGTCTCAGAGTACACCACAGCAGGAAAACCCCATGGGATAACCAAGCAGACTTGTCCCTGGACAAGCCACCACACTTGTGGCCTCAGCAGCACTTGTTACTCTGCAGCCTCCAAGGGATCCACGCTGGACCTTAAATATCCAGCTGAACGTGTCCCTCCATTTCCTCAGATCCTTCACTCAAGCACATCACAGCCCTGAAACAAGAGCACCCCTACTATTTATGACTGTACAGTGCATATTTGAATAATCTGTCCCTAAAATAGCATCATTATAAGACAAGACAGTGTTTTCATTTCAGGACTTTTTGGACTCAGCACAAATACACTGCACAGAATCATGGAATTCATTTTAAGACTTCCCTACGGCTGTTTGCTTAATCAGTACATTCAGTGGAGAAGTCATTAGTAATATATTTGCTTGAGAAAACACTGGGCATAGTTTGATATTAATTTCTTTTGTACTTATACCATGATAACACAGAAATACTTGTGGGGATATAAATGACAAATGTCTTTTTTAACCCATACCAAAAACAATAAAAGCATTTGTTTCAAATACTATCCCTTAACTCAAACTGACACTTCAAATTTGACAGTGATACAAACCAAATGTTGGGACTATTAATTTTGAAATGGACATGTACATGGCTTTACTCCCCCCACACTGTGACTAATCAGATTTTCCCCTGCCACTCCAGTGTGTACACAAGACATGGCCTTTCCACAAGGTACAGAGGACAGGAAAAGAAAACAGAAAGGAGGATCTTATTTCACACTGAAAGCTTGTTGGCAAAAAAATGGGTGAACACTTCAGTCCTTGGTGAGAACTTCAACTTTGATACAAAGCTTTCAGATGAGTGCTTTGACCTAAGATAGAAAATACTTTTGCATAGCATTCCAAGTAATAAACCCAACATATTTAGCACAGTTCAGAGCTTGAGTAGTCAAGCAGTTACAGTTCTGTTTCCAACTCAGTACCTTATGGCGTTAAAAACCAAGTATTTTCACAAGTACCCAGAAGGTTTTGACAACAATGGCACATTGCAGTGTGAACACAGACGTATATTCAAGCTCAATAACCACTCTCGACTTCCAGAACAAATTCAAAATACTATGTTTTGAGCTTTTTTAGCACAGACAGAAGCCCAGCACCTATTCTCACAGAACCTAAACAGTAGTACAATGCGCATCTCAGAATACCTATGATGTACAGTAACCCATTTCTAGAGGTTTTCCCTGACACAAAGATTAGCTAGCTGGTCACTGATAAGGTCTTACTGATTTTCCACTCTACAAAGGTGGAGCCAGTTGCCAGGCACCGTGAGATTTCAGCTCTGTTTACATTACAGTAATCTTTACACTGCACGTTGAACCAGAAGCAAACTCCAGCACACACTTCAAAATGACCTACGCAGTGTGGAGCTTGCAGCTCCTCTCACACTGCAGCCCAAGCCATCCTGGAAAATGCACCTCGAGAATCATCTGGTAGCTGAAATTGCTGACAGTCCTAACTTGAACAAAGAATTCAAGAAAATCCAAGCCTGAAATACAAGCTACTCATATGAATTAGTCTCTGAAAAATACCTACCAGTATTAGTATTTCCTAAGTTCCAAATACAACTTACAGAAACATGAGCAAAATTAAATGCAGTATTTTAAAGGCTCTTTTTTCCATATAGGAGGTAAATTCTTTGGTTAAACTGAATTCTCAGTTACTTTCCCTTATATGTTTTCTATATATTTATTTCTTTGTTGTTACAGCTGAAGAATATCACAAACAACAAAAGAAGAACTGATCTAACTTTACAGTGCTCCCATACAGACTTATATGGGAAAAATAAAATACTGCTCCAAACTTAGCTATCTCACAGACTCCATTAAAAACCACTTTAAAAACATTTGCACATATATTGCTCTACAAGAAACATATCCATTGGTGTTTCCAAGTAAGATTTGGGGTACAATACTAACCCCAATTTTGAAAACCACAGGCCATTGCCTCTAAAACAGAAAACCAAGGAGTCCTTGCAATCAGAATGTCTTGAACCATTAACACAGTCCTGTTCTCAGCTCCTGATTCAAGGGGTTGTTAACAGATACGTGCCTGGAGCTACAAGTTCAGTTAAAATAACCAAAATTAGTTACACGACTGAGGTGAAAGACATGTCTTGAACCATTAACACAGTCCTGCTCTCAGCTCCTGATTCAAGGGGTTGCCTGGAGCTACAAGTTCAGTTAAAATAACCAAAATTAGTTACACGACTGAGGTGAAAGACTGAAATACACTTCATGAACGTATTTAAAAATAGAAGGAAGTCTCAAGAACTCACGTTCAGCATTCAAAAAGGCTCAGGGATTCACTGAAGTTCTGTCCCCACATTTACAATTTAAAAGCTCTTCAGAGTGATTTTTTTTGTTTGGGTTTTTTTACCCATGTGGACTATATTTGAATCTCCAACTTAAAGGCAAAAGGAAAGTTTACATCCCATTGCCATGACCCTGACAGTCATTCCCATAGCATCCATTAGTACAGTTCAAAAAGACATCAGAAGAGATTAGGCCCCTTAAATTTTGCAGTGGCAGCCACAGGCAGATTAAATTTCCAGCAAGCCTTCCTTTCTCCACCATTTTCTATTGTATATTACCAACAGCAACAACAAGCACATAACACCTTAATAAAACCACATTCTTATACAGCACAGCAGGGGAAAAAGCCAAGTAATCAAAACTGAAAGGCAGTGAAACTGTTTGTGAAAGACTGTTGATAGTAGGGCATAACATAATCAATCACAGCAGCCAAGATTATCTCATGTACAAATAGGAATTATTCAGCTAATCAAAAATAATTTCTTTCTCTTTCTTTTTTCGGTTTTTTCCAGTCAAGTGTGCCACAGTAACTGTGGATATGGACACAGAGCTCAAAAGTATATCAAGCAAATGTTAAGAGAAAACCATTCACCATTTAATGCTTTACAACCCCAAAAATGAGAAACCAGATAGCACGTCCAAAGGGGTAACTAAAGGAAACAAGATCTAGAGTGTGAACACAGAAATCCCACAATATTCTAGTATTTCCAAAATACTTTTTAATCTTCTTGTCTATGACTATTAAAAGTACATGGAGAGAAGCCCAGGAACTAATGACTGAAATACAATTAACATTATTCATCGACTGAAAGCACCTCTGTTTTGACTCAAGTGCACTGTATGCATCAGATTATAGTCTTTAAAGACATTTCTGTGATCAAGATAAAAAGGTAATAAATAATTTTGATAAAAAGCTATCACAGATAAAGGATTTACTGACAACCACAGGACTTACAAAATGAGTTTTTTTCCTGAGAAAGGGATGCTATCTCAATTGCATGACTTCCATAAATCTGAAAGCATCCCAGTGAAGAGTTAAACCCCAGTGAGACTATATTTTGCAACAACATTCTTAAATTAACATACCTTTCAGTATAATTAGTTTGGCTGATACTGTATGCATGTATGCAAGCTCCAAGGGCCAATGTGATATGACCATGAGCAGGAAGAGTTTCAAATAACTGCTATGCCAAGATACAACTCCCAATTAACACAGTCTGTACACCAGTCCACAGCCAAAACAGATACACTTTCTGTACACTTCTGCAACTTTAAATACACTTCCGTATTTAAAAATAGAAAAACACTTCAAGACAGTACATGTATGTGTGGAAGGCAGTATTTATTCACAGCCTCACAAAATAGCTGTATTTTAAGAGAGCATTTTGAGCCAGAAATGAGAATTTTATACCCCGATTTTATAACAACAAAAAATCTGCAAAATTTAAGTTGATGCAATTTCTCACAATCCCTCACAAAGCAGAACTCTAACACAACATTTATCTTCAACTGCTATTTGTTGTTAATATAGATGCATTTGAAAAGGGCTAAAAAGTATGTTTTATCTATCTCCATAGCTAGGTGATAACAGAAATGTGAAATATTACCCAAAATAAGTTACTCTTCCAACAACAGACGTTTATTGTTGAAATGTGTTTGTCTATACGTTAAAATGTAACACAATACCTCCGGAAGCATACTTAAAACGAGGCATGAAACTCAGTAGTCAACATTAACTTGTAAATTTTTTAAATTTTTTTAATTCCACTCTGGAAGCTGAGGTTGCCTTGAACACACCTCTAGAAGTAAGACTCCGGAGCTGGTAAAATCGCCAGCTAACAGTATCTTACAGCTACAGTAAGTTTGTTACTTAGTATCTCAAGCGCCGAAGTTTTTCGGCACTAATACAGCAAGGTGTACATTTTACTTCAGCCTGCAGAATACCACTTGTGAGTAAGTGCATACCAGCAAGTGACATCAGACCGAAACCACGCAGTTTCACTCGAAAGCAAACTCCACCAAGCCGAGCTCCGGTAACGCCAGCTAGCACACACGACGGGAACTCGCCGCGCTGAAGCCGGAGCGACTACTCGGGCGCCACAAGCTAAAAATTACTTCGAAATTCAAATTCGAACTAGTTTCAAAGCAAACCTTTAATTTGACACGAAGGAGAAATAACCTGTTGAGCGTTCCTAACTCCACCTCTCAGCCCCGGGCCGCCCGGCGTTACTCACGGGGGAGGTCAGAGTACACACCCCGCGACGTGCACCTGCACCGGCAACACCTACGGGTCAGGTGGAGGACCGGCACAAGTTTCTGACGGATTACTGCCGCCCCAAAGCTGTTTACCGTATGTCAGCAACAATCATCCCCGACTGATTCAGCGGCCACAGGAAAAAATCCTGCAGTACTGGACTCTCCCGGTTGAACCTTTCCTAATTGCCACCCGGCTCCAGCCTGGAACAAAAGGGCACGGCGGGAGCGCGGGGGCTTCTCCCGGGGGCAGGGCCCGGCTGCCGCGGCCGTCCCGCCGCCGGGGCCCGCACGTCCAACAGGTGGGCGGCCAGGCGGGGAGCGGGGCAGCGGCCCGGGCAGGGGGGTGCGGGCCACCTGCGCGCCCCTCCCGGCGGGCAGGAGGCAAGCTCCGCGGGGAAGGCGGCCGGGAGGCTCCGGCCCGCCTCGCCCAGCTCCTCGGTCCGCGCCAGCCCGTGCCCTCGGCACCGGCGGGGGGAAAGCCGCGGCCACCGCGGTGAGGGCTCGGCGGGGCAATGGGAAAACCGCGCCGGGGGTACGGCAGGAGCGGAGCGGGCAGGGAACGCGGCCGCCCCGGGGCCGAGTCTTACCTTGGTGGAAGCCGCCGCGGCCCTGGCAGACATTTTGTTTCCTTCTCTCCCCCGGAGCCGGGCGAGCGTGTGCGCGCCTGCAACTCTTCAGGCCGGGGGAGAGAAACTCGGCGCCGCCGCCGCCCGCGCCTCACGCAGCCGCCCGAATAAACATCCCAGGGCGCGGGGGGGAGGAGGAAGAGGAGGACGGCAGGGAAGGGGCGGGGACGGGGGAGGAGGGAGAGAGGAAGAAAGAGGAAGGGGAGCGGAGGCTCAAGTTTAATAAAAGTGCGGTCTCTCTCCCGCGGCGTCTGGCGCGCCGGGGCCGAATTCCGCCGCCGGGGCACGGAGCGCGGGAGCGGCCGCGCTGCCCCCGGGCCCGCCCGCTCAGCGGCCGCGCTGCGGGCATGCGGCACCGGCGGCACCGGGCTCCGCAGGGCCCCTGGCCGCGCTCTCCGCCGCACGCGGTCCTGCAGCGCTCACGGCGACGGAATTCTCGCCCCCCTGGAGCCGGCCGCAGAAGTGGGATGTCGATCAGCGCGGGCTCAAGCCTGCTTTTGCGTTTGCCCATTGTTTGAAGGGGCGGGACGTTAGTTTTCGAGTTCCTTAATTGTACATTTTGTTCTTGAGATAAAAGCAATAAAGACACAGAAAGAAAACAACTTGTGAGATTTGCTTTGCTTTAAGGTGGTGACTGCATAGCCTTAGCATTTCCTATAGCACCATGAACTGCTGCCTGTGGCTTTGGAAAATAAACTTTACCCAGTATTTTAGACAAAGCGGTTTTAGTCACATTTACAAAGTAAGTATTTACTTAAGCACTAAGAGAAATACTGCAATTTTTTTTTCCAGTTGAAAGGAAAGGCTTTTAAAGATGTTATTTTACTTTTGGGCGTTGGATGCCCAACCCATGCACGATGAGGCTGTCTGAAAACGCAGCTGGAGCTCTGACTTTGGAGATGGCTCATGCCACAGAAAGTTCAGTACACTCCCAAACCTTGTAGGGCCAAGTCATAAATTAACCAAGCGACTTCCAGAAGCATCACCCATTCAAGTGCTTCAAACCCCACTGAAAAGATGGCACACTGTTTATTACCCGTATCACTACGGTCCATAGTTTATGATGTTGATTAATTTACTCTTTAGAACTAGATAAGAGCTCAAGTGGCATGACTAATCAGGTACATAAAGTTCCAGAGAAAGCAGAGTAGGTGAGAAAAATCGCAAACCGAAATGGGAGTACTTTGCACTCACTTTGCAAACATTTCATGAGATATACATGGCAGTAAAAGCCATGGTATCAGGGTCAGATTTTCTCGCAGTTGTACAATTTATGAGCCACCAGCTGCTTTTGTGCTCCATGCAACCTCCAGCAGTACCGAAATTCTTAAAAAGAGGCAATAATTCAACGATCCAAATCACTCTTCCACCAAGAAACGCCCTACCCAAAGCTACTGTATGAGTTTTACGTTTGTTCTCTTTTGAAAATAAACAAATTCATATTCCAGGAAATAGCCGGATCCAATTCCCAAGGCAGCAGTCCGAAATCGGGGGAAGGGCCAGCCCCTGCACGGCGGCACTCGGGGCCGGGAGAGCCCACCGGGACCTCTGCACAGCACACACCGGGACAGCCTGGCAGCTCCAGGGACCTCTGCCAGCACTGTCCCGGCCTTCTGACCCCTGACCGCCCCCGGAGAGCCCGAACACCCGGCCTCGTCCTCTCCCTCCCCCCGAGCCCATCCCCTGTCCCGGCCCCACGGGAGCTCCTGCCCGAGCCCCGCCGCTGGCGCCTTCCATGAAAACACTACAGCACATGTTCTATTTCTTAATTGCTAGATGTAACTAAGCCTCCGATTATTTTTTGAAACTCTATCTACACGCGCAGAAGGCGGAATGTGACGGGTTTTATGCCCACATGCTGCACTGTCAGAGTGCTCACCAGTGGAGGCAGGAAGGAAAAGGCTGAGATCACTACAGGAAGGAGGGGGAAGATTTCGAGGTGTGGAGACGCATGAAAAGAAACTCAGGGGAGGGTGACCTGATAAACTGAAGGGTAAAATAATCCCTCCCTTTCACCTTTTTCTCCTTGAATAGTTCTGGGGAGAGTGGACAAGACCTATAGGCTGGGGAGGAGGACAAGCTGCGAACGAAGGGTAAAGATGAATAACCAAGGTGAGGCAGGGGAATGAAAGAAGACTGAAGGCATGCAGACAGGTGGAGATGGATCCCCTACAATGAGGGAGAAGGAGCATGGGAAAGAAAAACATTTATTAAAGTGTTGGGAGAAAGATGGGGAACAAATAAAAAGATGGAAAAAATATTAAGCAAAGAAAGTGGCACCATTTTTATATCATACATTGGATGAAAAAATGCTATCAATGTATACACTGTATTTAACAAGGAGGGAGACCTGATAAACTGAAGGGTAAAATAATCCCTCCCTTTCACCTTTTTCTCCTTGAATAGTTCTGGGGAGAGTGGACAAGACCTATAGGCTGGGGAGGAGGACAAGCTGCGAACGAAGGGTAAAGATGAATAACCAAGGTGAGGCAGGGGAATGAAAGAAGACTGAAGGCATGCAGATAGAGGTGGAGATGGATTCCCTACAATGAGGGAGAAGGAGCAGGGGAAAGAAAAACAGTTATTAAAGTGTTGGGAGAAAGATGGGGAACAAATAAAAAGATGGAAAAAATATTAAGCAAAGAAAGTGGCACCATTTTTATATCATACATTGGATGAAAAAATGCTATCAATGTATACACTGAATTTAACAAGGAGGGAGACCATTTAACAAGGAAGGACTTCTGCTAGGGGTTCAAAACAGCTGGATATGCTTAACTCTTTTGGCCCATAGAGACTAAGGAAATTTCCTTCCTTCCTTCCTTCCTTCCTTCCTTCCTTCCTTCCTTCCTTCCTTCCTTCCTTCCTTCCTTCCTTCCTTCTTCCTTCCTTCCTTCCTTCCTTCCTTCCTCCCTTCCTCCCTTCCTCCCTCCCTCCCTCCACCATCTTCCTTCCCTTTCCATCCAACAGTTATATAAATCTTCATCTCTACTCTTGATACAAATTAGAGGAGCCAGAACGTCATCTTATTCTATTAGCATTGGTAAAATGCATATATGTTTCAGTAGATACAAATTCTTTTTAATGAATGGTTTTGCTTGTTTTTATACAAAGCAATAGCAGAATCATGTTGCTGTCCTTTGAAATTCTTCCTTCAGGAGGATTTTTGCATCTCTTCATTAACAAATTGCTCACAAGCAAAACTACCATCAACAGTACTGAAAATGCCAAATCAAATGTTGGCCAAGTCAACACAGAATTATTATCTTAAGTGCAAATAGCTTTGAATTTTATAGTTCTACTTATCCTTGAATAGATTTTTAAATTTTTTAATAAATATTACAAAATTCATGTCTGAAAGAGCAAGTTATATATTGTTAAGACTGTTAGGATTCCAATGTATTCATGCGTTCCCTTTAAAAATCTTTATTGAAACAGCAGATGTCTATATATTTATATACACATATTGCTATATAGCAAGAGAGATGTATGTGTTAGTGTTTAGGTATATATATATGCCTCATATATACAATACATTCAGTCAGATACAGTTATATTGCAAGTCCCATCTGTTAGCCAAGGGATCCGAATTTTAAAGCATATTTCTGATTCTACCCATGTAAGTCCTGAAAACAGGATCATCTTTAACCCCTATCTTTAGACAGAAAATTGTCTTAGAAGTCAAGGGCTGAAGAAAAGCAAGTGCTTTACTCATCCTTTAAATAACTGCTACTGGAAGATGTCTAAAAAAAGTTCTATTATATTTTCTTGGTAGGAAACCTAAAAATAAAACTATTATTTAATAAGTTCAAACCATAACCCCACACTGATTCAAAGGACGCAGAAGGACAGTCAGATGTGTGAATCCTTCTTTCTGAGGGCATGGGTATCTGTTACACCACAAGAACAGGAAGTCTGTTCTCTACTTTGTGTTGACTTAACTTTTTAAGAAATGTTTTGACCACTTAAAGATGGGGAAGAAGGAAACTGCAGAACCGCAGCCACTACAGAGACAACTTCCTGTGGGTTTTGTGGTGTTTGTGGCTCAGAAAGAGAACAATTCATGTGAAATCTTTCAGAGATAGCAGACAGTTTTGCTGCCCTGTGAGGTAGTCTTGGGATGCTTAGCTGTAAATAGGCCAATATATTACCAATTATGTCATGCAGTTTAGTTGATACTGTACATTCTGTATTTGTAGTTGACACATGATTTCAGCACTTCAAGAACAAAAGAAAGGGGAAGAGAAAATTAGAGTTCACCATATAAACCACAAGAGAAGGAAGTATCTGTTTCTACCTCAAGATGTAAAAAAGTGGTTCACAGAAAGCTGTGAGAAATCCATGTCCTTAAAATTACACAGAACTTCAGTATCTTGATGAATCAAGTCCCTAAGGAAAAAATTAATGTAGTGATGATGCCTAGTAATGATTCTTATCTTCCTCCCACTTCCACACAATTAAAGCTTTGTTCCTATACCTACTGACTCTTTGAAGGGCTGTATATCACTGCAGTGCCTCTGCTGAAAACACTGCAGACAATTGCTCAATACACAGGGAATAGAGTCTTCCAGTAATTCACTGCCTCTCACACACTGGAACTGTTAGACAAAGACAAAATCCCAAAATCTGTACTTCACCTCTCACTCAGAGGTTAAAGCACATACCTCAAGTACACTCCAGAGGCTGGATGTGCTCAGAATGAGAATAAACCAAACATGTTCATACAGGTGGCCTGTCTTAACTTCTGCTGTTTAAACTCATTGTTATTTCCTTTTTAACACCTTAAAAATAGTATCTAGGTTTAACACAGTGCAAGGGCATTTTATCTGTTCAGCCTGAATATTAGTTCAACTTGTAAGCAAATGGGAGATGTACAAATAGAAATAAAAGTAGATTGCAATGGCAATGCAACATTCTTTTCAGCCTTAAAATACTTAAAGAATGTATCACTGTAGAGCTGAATTCTAGTCTCTTTGGTTATCATTTTGGGATATCCTTATAAAAAGAAACTCATCTCCATGGTTTGCACCAGGTCTTGGAGAAACTTTGTCATCTGTATAATTGTGTAGTTACAAAATCTGAGACTACTGTTGAAGAAAATATTATCTGTGAGTTTTAGTTGTGCTTCATGGCAGCAGAGCTAATTTATTACAGAAATTCATTACAGAAATGTTATGTAACTATTCTACTTCCCATCTCAGATGTTTTATGAAGAGGACTGTAAACTTCAATGCACTGCAGCTGATCAAGGCTGATTTTACAAAATGCTTCACTGTTAAGCAGCCACTGGATGTCAAAATGTCAGATATTGGGAACTGTTCTCCTTTCTCCAGGTTTACTTGGTAGAGAGGGGACTGTTAAAATAGTCAAAGACAGCTCTGAGATTTCAACAGGCACAAATTCAGTGCTGATGTGATTCCAGCCCCCAAAACAGTCACGCTGCAGACAGCACCACACGTGCTCCACTGATCTAGAATTCTTATTTATCATATTTAGCTTTTACAAAGCATAGGACTAGCAGTTCATCCTAAAAAGTGCTTGGCCAGACAACAAGCAACATGCACCAAAGATTGACTGCACAGGCAACTTTAGAAAGTAGAAGTGAAGACTGAAGGCACACCGGCTGCGTTACTTACAAACACAGAGTGATTTGCAAAGGCAGTCCAGCTTAACAAAACTGATTCATTTAATTACCTTTCTGGCAAACAACTCTGTATTCAAACCCAGAAATTTTCCAGGAACCCTTGCACAAGATACAAGTGACAACACAGTTCTCTGAAACCCAAATAGAATCACCAGTACAGGGAGGATGGAAGATGGGGAGGACAGGAGGCTGCAGAGGTGTGGTTTTCTAAGTGAGATAGTTTTGAAAGGTGAGATCACTTCTACAGTTTCTTGAGCACAAATATCAGACTTGCAATGAGTACTACAGGAAATTATCATGACTCATTCTTGTTAATGAGAAGGGCATGCATACAGAAAATGAAAATATGTACTGAAAATTGTTACATTCAACACAAAAATACATACTGAATATTGTTACACTGGGAGAAAGGTTTATAGATAATGATGCAAAAGTGTGAGCTCATCTGCTTCTTAATTCTTCATACCAAAAATACCTTATTTCATAATTGCAAAAAATGTAGAAACTTAAGATTACTGAACTTTATAATTTATAATCTATTTTTATTGCCACTCAGCTTTCATCTTTTAGAATCTCAAATTTATTTTTATCCTCTTGCCTTTCTTATTACAACTGGTACAAGACTCCATCTATTCTTTTAAAATTCACATGCACAAATCCATCAAGTCAAGGAACTAACACTGTGCTTAAAAGTAGGAACACCAGATTACACCCAGTTAATTCCAGTGTAATCTTTACCTTAGTTGGTAGCTCTGTCCCAGTAGCACCTGCTTTACAAGAGCAACTTCAGTAAGGTTTAGAGGAGGGAAGTAAGGTGACTAAGCTCCTGATGGTCACACCCATAGGGTTATGAACCCTTTCCATCTTGGTCTTTGCTTTTGTTTCTACCTCCAAATATTAAAAACAATTTAAAAAAAAAAAAAGCACTTAATAAAGATCGCTGTTTTCATCACTGGAAGAAATTCATGTTACCTTGTTTGTACTCCCTGCAGATTTCTTAACTATGTATTACTGGGTTATTATATTACACAGGAGTGTCACCACTGGCCTGAGATGGTTTTTTGGGGCTCTCTTTCAAAATCATTATCATTCTAAAATATATAAGCCTGAGATATGAGTGTATAAAATATTATTTTTGTTTAAAACACTACAGCAGAACATAGTTTAAGGAGTTTTAACTCCATATTTCAATAATTCAGACTACATCCTCAAGGGATCTTATTTAAGACATGTTCACTGAGCACCACATACTTTCCATTTAAAAGTTGAGTGCTTTTCAGTTACTTTTAGTCTGTAGCAAGTAGATATCTGGTTGTCTGTGATACCATATATATATATATATATCTCTATATATCTATATATATGCCTGTGATATTATATTTTAGCTGTGTCAATAGAAATCAATAGAAAAATTTACCTCCCAGGGACAACATGTTTTGCATGACCTATTTCATCTTTAACTGTTACAGTTTGCTTAATAATAGTAATTTTAATTATATAAATAAATGTTGCTACAAGTTTTTTAAATAAGTTAAAGAGTTTTCAGTGTATGCAACAGTTTCAACATGGCAATTTACAGGAGAGGCTACTAGAACAGAAAGTGCTTAGTGTGGAAGGATATTGCATTATTTCCTGACCTGTTGTTGTCAGGAAAGGAAAGCACGTCACGGGCTGGCTTTTAGGCTCTGGCGTGTCACAGCCCATGGAATCAGTGATGGGAGCCCCACACTCTGCTCCTGTGACTTGGCCACTCGTTCCTGCTTGGCACCCTGTCACCCCCTCCATAGATGCCTCTTGCTAACTCTGCATGGGGATATCTGCAGTGATACTGGTTTAAAAATTATCCCTGGAGCACACAGGCAGGAATAAGTAGCCAAAGATGGGGACTTTTTAAGCTGAATTTACTGGCAGAGGTAACATGACTCTGGATCTACACTCACACAGCATTTACCTACACTTCAAGCACAGAGATCACCTTGCCCGCAGACTTCTGAACCTGTGGGCAAAAGGCATCCCATGCCTCATCTGAGACAGGAGGGCTTGCTTCACTCCTTGGACAGCTGCATGACATTTTTCCAGTACTCCTGTATGGATCCATCATGCACGTGCAAGAAATTCTCAGGTGCTCATTTTTTTAGTTTGGAGATTCATACAGTATTGGCTGTATAAAGGCACAGTGAAACCAGTTGTTACTGAATCACTCAGAACCTTCAAAAAGCATGCAGGCATTTTACACTTGGTCCCATTAACTGCAACCTGTAATGCATTTTCAGTAAGAGATTTTTCAGAAAAAAAAAACTAGATACAATTTTAGTTCAAAATTTACAAAATCAAGCTTTGACCACAGAGTAATACTGGCTATGGTTAACACAGTAAACAAGAGGTTCAAAAAGATGTGAAGTACTAAATGAGATCTTTTTATGAGTCATCACACTGCCTATACTGATACAGAGTCCAAATTTCACTTATTTCTCTCAGTGGATTAGATTCAATTCAGCTCTCTAGGCATTTATATTGCAAACAGATCTGTAAACTGATTTTACATTTGCCAAAACAGAAGTTCTTCAGAGAAACTCAGAGTTGGCATCTGTTTCCAGGACTGTCAGGGCTCAGCTCTGTTCTGATAAAACTGGTGTTGCATTACCCAGGAAGCATTAGTATTTGGCATGATAATTATATATTATTACAGGTGTATCTTTACTCAAATTCCAACTTTAAATCTAAGAAATACGCAGTCAGAAATTCTCCTGACTGCCTCAGTACCAGAGAAACCATCCCTTTAGAATATCTACACATTCCACAACCTATATTATAGTGAAGCCCAGAGGCTCTAACCAGAACAGTGCTTTAATCTAGCTAAACCTATACAGTCAGTACAGAAGGATTCAAAGCAAAAATATTTACAGTGCAGAGCTCAAAGCTAACAGGGCAAATGCTATATTTACCACAGTTGGATGGCTGTTTCTCATTCAAGTGTTTAGGCCTCACAGAATCCACATTATATCAATATCATTAGCTAAATCTTTTCTTTACACATCTGTCAGTTCAACTCTATGTGCCAGCTGAAAAACTGCAACTGTCACATCCCTTTTTAAATGTGTGAGATTATAATACTTGTGAAAAGTGCTAAAGCAAGAGCCTAGGGACTGAAATTCTTCTTGTCTCCAAGCAGGTAAAGCAAGGACAAGCATTAAATCAAGTTTCCCAGTGAGGTCCAGGCAGTGTGGCTGTTTGCAATCCCTCGATCCCTCTGTGAGTATTTCCTATGTTTTGCTTTAGTTTAATCAAAGCTACAGCTTCTCACCATAAAACTTGCTTCCTAACTAGAAAATATTTCTTAAAGCCTTTTCAAAGCTGGAGAATCCAATTTTTGCCAAGTGTGCAAACTTCCATGAGTCACATAATACTCTGATTTCTGTTGTAAGATGAGTAAATATGATAACTGACAATACGATGCTAAAGTGATTTATACAGTTTCTTATTATAAATGTAAGAAGTGTTTTAAAGAAGGTCTTCCACAGAAACTTTATTAATTTTCCCATATTTTTCAAGAGCTTCTCATTAGAAGCAGCAGCCTTCAAAACAGACTTGTTTTTTTTTTTCTCCCTACGACCCAATTATAAATACAGAGTTTGAAATCAAGCCTATGACTCTTTCCTGGCTATGTGTCATACTGACATTTAACATTAAATACATGCACTGCTGCTTTTTAGACATGCACTGCTGGACAAGTAGATTGCATACTACTTCTAAATATTTCTCTTAGGGTACCCATATGCTATTTTCACAAATGGGAATCTCTTTGGTTTCTGAATAATACATGTCAAGACCAGGAAAAAAAAAAAAAAAAAGAAGAAGAAGAACAAGCCTAGTCCCTGGGTCAGCACAGAAAGCATCCAAAACTACTTTACTAGAAGTAACACCTTCTTTGTACACTTGTCTTACAGTATGGACTAATTTTTTTCCAGCCTACTCTTTTTTGTTTCCCTAACTGTATCACTGTCCTGGCTGCACTAATAGGCCTTAATAGCCCTGATAAACTGATTATGAAGATAATTAATTCTTTCTCTTTAAAAGCCCTGTAATCTGGAAGCGGTAGCAGGGGTTGACAGAGATTTACATGGAAGAGGAAAGAAGGTGGAGGCATCTTTCCCCCATGAACACTATAGTGTTGCCATAACTCACATGAAACCTCCTGTCTCTGTTCCCCAGCCAGAGCTGCATCATGAGCAGTGAGCACACTCATTATTCTTGGCACAGAAGTAAATTAGAGAGGTAACCACTGAATGCTTAGATCATTTGGGAAAATCAGTGAAACAATCTCTACCTACATAAGCATATTCAAGAAGGATTACTAATCATGTACAATATTTATTATATCTGCAAATGCTCAAGGTATTACAGTAGCTGTTGCCCTCATCATATTATAACCAACAGACAAAATGTGAGCTTTGCAAAACCTTTGCTCATATATATGCAGGGTCAGCTTTACCCATGCATGGCCACGAAAGGCCCAGAGACATGGGTGTGAACAGTGATGCTTCCCTGCAGCAGCACAAGCCCCGTCTTGTACAACCTGTACAACCTGAGAGCCATGAGAGCAAAAAAGGTGAATGAGCCTTCAGAACATGTCAATGTCTTGGTACTTTATAATACTGCAACGCAAGTAATGAGATCTTATCAAAACATGATTTAATGTCATGACTCGAGCTGGATGGTGAGCACAGGAACACTGCTATTTGAATTTAAATTAAAATTTCATTAGGTATCATATTACATTTTAAAATTAGTATTTTGTTTCTAAACGAACAGAGTCGATTGTGTAACTGAAGGCTATCTACATCACGGCCTTTTCCATGCCTCTGCAAAAACAATTCCACTGGTCTAAGGATGAGTTGACTGAGGTCTCTCAAATGTATGTGTTATATACGCAGATAAACTTCATGTTGTTTTTAAATTAAAATGAGTATTTTCCATCTTCCTGCCTGCACTGAAAAGGCAAATACAGTCCTTACATGACCCTCCTGCAGCTCTCCTTCCACAAAGCGTGTCATGTGTCAGCAGTGAGGATGGCCAGTGCCCCAGCCGTGCGCTATGGTGGGGCAGGCAGGGCACGGAAAGGAAGAGTCTCGGTGAGCAGTACAGCCGGGCACATCCTGCTCTACCAGCATTCTGTTATCCTCCAGACAGGATGAAAAATAGCACTCTAAAGCACCAGCGTGCTCCTCGTGCTTGTGAAACTGAAATTAGTTCAGCCAAGGTACGCGGTCCTTTATTAAAAGGCTCTCTGAGTGTAAGGAAACAGAGACACTTGAAGAAGTCACGCATCTGAAGTTGTTTGGCAGCGATTTCTTGAGCGAGCGCTCAGCTGTGGGCTGCACCCCTGGGACGAACAGTCCCTCACTGTCCGGGGAGGCACCTGGAGCCCGCTCTGGGGCTCCCACCCCGCAGCTGCCCGCCCGTGCCCGGGGCTGGGCCGCCATCCCGGCAGGGCTCCGGAGGCCGCGGTGGGTCAGGGCGGGCCCGCAGGCCCCGGGCCCGGCCCGCCGCGCTGAGGCCCGGCCGCGGAACCGGCTCCGGGCTCCGGGGAGCCTCCCCCCTGCACCGCCAGAGCCTTCAGAAATGACCCTGTGGCTGCAGCGTGCTGCACATGGAACAAATGCACCCTTATGTAACATTATTACAATTATATTGCAGCGTTTGCCTCCGAGACAGCAGCACCTCGGCTGCCGAGGCTCTGCCACACCAAGGGGCAGAAGACCCCACAGAGCCGGACACTGCTCTGTGTCCTGCACAGAAACAGAGGCATAACGGGACACTTGGATTCAGGGTATCCCCTTACCCCATCAAAAAGTTATGCTTATATAAATCTTAAATGACTTGCAGCATGAAAACAATTTGCCAGGCCGCCAGCTGAGATTTCAACTCATTTTGAGTCTCTAATTATGCTTGAACAGCTCTTGAAAACACTGAAATCTGTTTCTGACTGCATAGCAAAGCATGGAATGGGCAAGACAAATATTGTAGTAACCTTCACAAGCAATCTGATAGTTATTGTGGAATCTCTTCTCTCCCCTTTTTCTTCTCTAGGGAAGTTGGTGCTGATTATGAAAACACCTTCAATAATAACATGTTCCAGAAATTGATCATTTTGTTTATCTATTTTTAACATTTATTTCAATATTTTAAGCAAATACTTAATTTTCTGATGCTATCTTTCCATTTCCATTCTCTGCTGTATGGAAGAAGTACTTAAGAGACACACTTTGATGTCAGTACAGATTCACAGACAGATAATTTTCTTCTGAACAAACTTGTTTCTGTAAATATAAATGCAATGCAAACATAACTGGCACAGTCCAGTCTGTGGTAACAGCTGTTATTAAATCATACCTGCTTCTATTGTCAGGGAGTTTAATAACCTCCACTGTGTAACGAAAGGGCAAACAACTGTGACTACACCCATATTTTAGCAGCAGCAGGATACAGATGTTAAATTCTGGACTGTACTAGCCTCACATTCCTCCAGCTTTGTAAATGGCATCAAAGCCAGCGTTTTTCTTTTTTATTTTTTTTAGGTTTTTGTGTTTCTTTATCTGGGGATCATTTATTAGGCTCTTAAACTTTGCTATGTCACATACCTGAGGGAAAAAAAAACAGTGCAAAATACAAAGCATGAAGCATACTATTTTCAGCATTCCTTCTTCAAGCATTTTCTGGAGCTTTTCAGGAGAAAATATTCAATGTTCCCAGAGAATTCTCTTGTATGACCTTGCTTCTGTCACCTCTCCCTTGCAGAGAAGGATCACTGAGGTACAAATAGCACAAAACTTGTGTTTTTCCACCCAGCTGCCACCTGCATGCTCAGGGACCTTGGGTTAACCACTTCTCTGAACACCAGTAAAGCATCAACTGGGGCTATATGGCCAAATAAATACAACAAAGAAGTTTTCATGTGCTTTAAAAATTAACTGGTGGTACATAAATGCACAATCTAGCTGTAAACATGTAATTGAAAAAGACAAAATTAGGACAAATATTGGTAACTGTCCTTAAGAACTCATGCAACTTGCCCAATCATTCATATTTTTATTGCAGTTGTGTTTCCTGAGTGCCTTGAAGGGCTTGTTACCTCAGCAAAGTACCTTATTGCAGCTCATTAAGTACTGGCAAAATATGGGTATTTTTTGAAACCTACATTACTCTGCAAAAGACAAACTGATTTTTAATTTTTTCATTATTACCATCCCTATTCCTCCTTCAGCATTAGAGTTGTGTAATCTCTGCCCTGGGAGGTTTTCAAGAGCAGACTGGTTACAGCCCTGAGCAACCTGGTGTGGCCTCAGAGCTGCTCCTGCTTTGAGAAGAGGTTGGAGCCCTTGTTAGAGCCCTTCTAACCTGAATTATTCCATCATCCTTTCTGGCAGTTTCTTTCTGTCTTCTCTTTGCTGTTTTTCAGGATTTCCTGTATAGACTTGGGGCTTTTATAAAGAGATTGTTCTCTTGGTAAAAAACTCAGGTGCCCTCTTTCTTGTTGTTATGAAAGATTCAGTATATTGCAGGAAAATCAGTACTTCTGGCACATTTGCATATTATTCAGTTTTGATTTAAAAGTTAGGTTTGTCAAATCACCTGGAACTTTCACAAAATTGAAGGGAAAAAGCCCACCCAAGTTGTTTATATTTTTCCATTCTTCTGCATAATCTCTGCTACTTTTTAACTGCTGTTTGTATGTTTCAGATTTTAAGTATTGCCCTGTTGTGCCTGATCCATTGCCTTCTTGGCTTTCCAGAACCTGGTTTGTAAGAACATGCAGTAAACATTTTAAGTGATTAAAGCCCTGCAAAGGATGGTGAGTTACATGTGAAAATCTCTCTTCTGAATTAGCTTTTTTCTAGTGAAAATGAGAATTTCTCAAGGTTTTCACCTTGGTATTAACTTGTGTTTCCAACAGAATACTAATTTTGTGTTCTGCACATTCTCAGTGTCCCTAAATAGCTTCCTGAAGTATTTTCCAACTCTATTACAGATCAGTTTTTCAAGCTCTTAAGTAATAGCAGTGAGTTTTATTATACCTTTTCCCCCACTCTCTACTGACAGGAGGCATTACTGCCATTTGGCAAACACTGTGCTTGTACTTTTTTTTTCCTATTCCTTTCTGAAGGGATTTTGTAAGAGTTGTAAAAAGCAGGTCAGCTCTGCAAGCACCTGTAGACAAGTTCCTGCTGTCTTTAAAAGGTGATGTGAAAAGAAAATAATTTACATTCAAAACTTACTAAAGAGATTGCTGAAGCCAGGAACCAGAACAGAGAAGCTGGAAAATGATCAGCTAACATCCAGTTGTTTTTACTTCCACCTTATCTATACTTAGATTTTTCAGCAAATTTCAGCAGATTGTTCAGTTGTTGCTGTTTTATCTCCTTTAAGCACCATTCAATATGCAAACATAATCACTTTCAGTATTTTTCTTTTACGGATTTAAGATCTGTAATGCTAGACCAAAATATCTTTTTTTTCCCCCTGCCTTGCAAATACAAGCTGGTATAAATGGCTCCAGTGAGTAATTTTCCCTAAGGGCCACTACATAAGTCTGGCATATTCTCTGACTATCCACATTACTGAAGGTTGCTTACAGCTCTGAGCAAAACAGTGAGTGTCCTGCCATCCTCATGATCAGGCATCCAAGGAGACAACTCTTCTGATGAGTTACAGAAAAAAGGACTCTCTGTTTGCTCAAACACTTGCACACTTCAGCTTCCTGCCAAAGCCTGCTCACACTTCAGGCTCCTGGTGGATTCTGGACATGCAAGCCCAGCAACCTACCCCTGATCAGTGAATCACCATGGCATGATTATCCTATGATTAAACCACTTTTGCTTCCTTTTGCTGTGGCCAATCCACATTGGAGCCTTTCCAGGTAAGTCCACATCCTCTTGCTCAGAGATGTGTGGATCTCTTCAGTACACCACGTTTGAAATTGTAGCACCAAGGATTGCTGGAAAGAGCACCACTGACAGGAAAAAAAGTACAATGCCAAACATAATAATTTCTATGATAAACATAATTATTTCCATGATTTCATCTATTTTCATCCTCTTAGCCAGTTCATCCAAGACAATCAGCATCATTTCCCAGTTGTGGCAAGCTATGTGGAAGAAGCACTGTTAAGACTTTTTGGTGCCATAATAATGACTACAAGGAACCACTGCACAAATGAATAGGGAATACAGGAGAATGAGCTGAAAAGATGATGCTAAAATGAGGAACTGGAAGGTGGGCAACAGTTGTCTGGGGGACTGGAATGTGCTCTGGTACTTTCACCTGTGTAAACTTAATCCATAAATCAAACTGAATCCAGTGCATAATTAAAGTGACAGATAATAACTCCCAACAAAATAGGGGTGTGGGTTTTCTGGCAAAAGCCTCAAACAACTGGAATAATGACAGAATCAGACTCTAAAACTCAGCCCAAACTGCAGCAGTGTGAAATGGTGGGCAGCAGAGCATGGACATGCACAGCAGCACTGCAGCTCTGCCTTGGAACCCCCAGTGAATGGAAAGGGCTACAACTGTCTTTGGTTCCTTGTTTGAGATCTGTGGCTCTTTGTTACATCCCTCAAGGTTTTTGTGCCTTAAAGGTAAATCTTGTCAGCCAGAGACAGTACCCCTCTGGTGTTTTATGGAATGTTTCTGCTGTCTTTTGTGATGTACTAAGAGGTATTTTCTCTGTGTTTTGTAAGCTGGTAGCTACTATAGCCTAGGCAGTATAAGATGCCTGTTTTCAAAGACTGTATTTCAATTTTTTATATGTTTGCAAAATGATGGTGTCCTTAAAAGAACAACCTCATCATGCAGAGGACTGAAGGAAAACTCTAATTTAACTGAAGAGCCCCAAAGCTGCCTCAGTTCAGACTTGTTCCCAAGAGAACATTGCTGGGAGCCAACTACCGCTGCTTCCTTCTTTGCTTTCTGTTGCTGGCAAGACTGAATCTATTTTTTACTGACATGCCACTTATAATATGCTGTGAAATGCAGACAAAATGCAAAGAGAAATTGCAGGCTCTCTTGATAAACTTTTGACATCATTTTCCAAAGCCTAGAAATAGTTTTGTGATGCTCTGAACTCAGGTAAGGCAGCAATGGTATTACAGCAGTTCAGCATTTTTGGGGTGTAATTGCACAGAAATGTCAGCTGTGAGATGAACAGCTCCCTGTGTGGAAGAGCAAACTCTGGCATCTTTACACTCAGGCTACTGTACAGAGTGGCTCTTGGTCAGCAACATGCCTGGGCTTCTGACTTTCTCAGTAACTGCCCAAATCTCTTAATCTGTTGTTTGATCAGCTATGAAGTAAAAATAAAATCTGTAAGTACTGTTGTAAACCTGTTCAAGATCTTGTGACAGAGATATTGTATTAATGCTATTTATTATGGTAAACATTTCTTTGCTACATTCACAATTTTCTTATCTAGATCCAAACAGAATGAAAACAACTTGTTAATATTTCATTGACACTCTTTATTTTGCAACTTGGCTTTTAAACATGGGTGTCCTCCCCTGCTCAATCGACTTTCAGCCTTGCTCTCTCCAACCTTTTTCCTGATCCCCTGACAGGAGTTGCTCTGTCATTTGTGCTGCTTCAGCAGTCTCAAACTCCTGACTGCCTTTAACCTACTGAATCACTTCCTGGCTTTATGTGATGCCTGTAAACTTCTCCTCACCTGAATCTGAAGATGAGCATTTCAATCAATTTCTCCACTCTAGCAAACTCATGTGCTGAAATGAATTTTGCATGATAGTAATTTTTGCTGCATTTTAAATCCAGCTTTTCTTTTCCCATCTCTGTCATTTTCCTTTGCCTTGCTAGGTAAACTGCCTACTTTGATAGAGTTTATACTTCTTTCCTTCTGTTTCTTTTTGTAAATAGTTTTGAGTAACAACAACAAAAAGTAATGTTATCTAAGGATGCAGGTACATTTACAAAATGTCACAAAAACATATTTTTGGCAACAATCCCAGAGCAAAACAAAGATATTCTGGGAAGGCCTCCATTTAAAAATAAATTCTATTCTAAACTAGGGATCCCTGTGCTTTGTCAGAGGAATGAGTTCTGTCATTCCTTACCCACAGCCATGAGAACTTTACACACAGTAAGGTCCTTGCTGAGATGAGTTCAGAGCCACAGGATTACAACCCTGCCCCTTCCTCACACTGCCCTGAGTGAAGCCTCCCAGCTGCTGCCAACATCCCTCTTCCCAGCTCACAGCAACCACAGAAATTACCTGCAAGGGGAAAATTATAAGGGTACTATCCACCTCATTTTCAGTTGTCTTTTAAAGGAGTTAACAGCTGGAAATAAAGGGGAGGAGCAGCAGCTGGTTATTTCTGCAATGTAATAATGAGGAGAGCATTATAGTAGCTCTGAGGAAGAACTTGTGGGGTTTGTTCACTGACTGCAGGAGTAGAATCAAAGAATTTTAAAGATGTCCTTCCATTCCAGACCCCTGCTCACCAAGTGACCCAGCAAATTAAAAATATGGTTTTACCTGTCCATATTTCTTTGGGCAGATACAGCATTTAATTCCTTCTGGAAGGTGCAGTCCAGAGGAAAAGTCCTGTCTGTATTGCCTGGACACTGTCCATGCCTGTGTAAATTAGCAGAATGCTACAAGCACACTTCCCCATCCTCAGTGGATATCCTATGATGTCCTGGAGAGGGGAAAAATCAGATCTTCTAACATCAAGGATATGAGGGGGATTCTCTCACAAGTCCTTTGAATTTCTCCATGGCACTGCAGCACAAGGGAGGAAACCAGATTCCCAGGTGAGCTAAGGGAAAATAGAACCCTCACTCAATAACACAATGTATTTCTCAGACTGACTGACTGACTGACTCTCAGAAGTAAAAAAGGTTGTAAAAATTACACTCATAGCCTGAAAAATAAAACTGGAACAGAGGTGAAAGCTGGCAATGGGACACTTCTTGTGAATGCCAGGCTTCCACACCCTTCTGCATGTCTGCTGCTGTGACATTGCTGGGGCCTTAGAAAAAAAGACAGCTGCAGCCCAGCCCATTGTAAATTCTGCTTTATTTCTGACTCCCTGTTATTTTCTTTAGAATAAATACTAATATTTTGCATGTTTCTGTATCTGAAACAGATCATATAAAATAATGATCTGGTACTGAACAGTTACCTTCAAACACACACAGGAGACACCACTAAAATCTAATTGCAACACCAGCCTCAATCATCTTATAGCCAAAATTGCAGATCTCCAGGGGGACTGCAGTGCCATGTGGGATGAATAGATGCTGTACATGGTATTACAGTGTTTCCAGATTTCCACCCTGCAGATGGTCATGGCATTTTCCACATGACTCCTACTGTAATACCAGAACCACATAAGTCATTTATAAGTAACTGATATGTCTCAGCACCTTATATTGCACTGTGCAGTAGTCACAGCTGAGCAGACAGTGCAAAAGGAAAATTAGCATGTCTTCCTGTCTTAATTTTATAGGGAGCATATATGCATCCAGGAAAATAGAAAAGCAGAATAAATACTGACATATATTTTCACTAGCACATGAAAATATCAGAACTTCTATTAAATATGATAATCTCAAATGCAACAGAACACGCACAGAGAAAATAAAATATTATTTAGTGTTGTGGTCAAAGCCTCTGAAAATACTGTTATCACTGATCTGAATTCACCTGTATAATTGGCAATTACTTTGTTAGTGGAGAAAGAGGTGTCTAATTGCTCAGAATGACCCTTCAGTCTTTGTTTTCCATTCTCTTTCTTTGAGAAAGAAAGGTGCAGGGTGGAAAGACAGAACAACTACAACACAGGAACTGGCTGTGAGTGTCGACACCACTAAGATAATAAATGATAATCAAGCTATAATTCAAATCCACTGGCAATATGCTCCCTTTAAGGAGTCTGATAAATCTTCGCTGTGCCTCAGTGCAAGAGCAACCATCAGAAATCAGAAAATTTGATCTTGTTCTGGAAATGTGCTTGCTTGTTAGTGCCAAACATCTCCAGTTTGGCCAGAACCTGGGCCCTGTGAATGGTGAGCAGTTTCAGAGTGGAACATAATCCCTGGTGAGGCTGCAGTACTGCAAGGCATTCACTTCATAGCTGGAATGTCTTTGATTCAACACAGCTCTCCTTTTGCAAAGCTGATATCAAATTATCAACAATTTTTTTTTTACAAATATAAAAGAAGGGCTCATTAAACAAATATGGATCACTGAAAAAGGATAGATTTCTTGTCCAGTACATGAGCAATAATTTAAAAAGAGTTGCTCTTACATTAGTCTAGTGACGAAGATTTTGCTTACGGAGCCCTGGGCATATAAAAATAAATCCATAGCTGCAGTGTGGGTTTAGTGCCAACACATCAGTGATCACAAAGAAAGTGGAATTAAACTATCCATTTTTCCCTTGGAGTTTAGTCTCCAGCATAATCTGGAAACAAATCAGCACAACTTAAATTAACTGTATCAGTATGGACCTTAATGGAATTTCACAGGACCCACCAGAGCTCAGACTCCAGAGAGCAGATCTGAGCTGAGTCTTGCTTTCTCCTTCCCTCCTCGCTGATGTGAACCCAGCAGAGGCTGGTGATGAGGCAGCAGCTGGGCTGCTTTCATTTCAACATGCCAGCTGGGGAACCCCTAGGGAACTGGTCAGGCCAGTTCTGAGGCTGCACTGTCACCAAAGCACCCTGAACCAGCCAGTCCAGTTGACTACAGCAACTGGATGAAGCTGTGGAATGTTTTTTATCTGAATCTGCTTATTGATAAGGTCAGCTAAGAATACAGCACTTCTGAACATTAATGATCATAGCTCAGTTAGGTAGACACCATGTTTTGGAAGAAAATTTGACATTTGTTTAAATGATGGAGACAGGTTTGTAAAGAAACATGAAAAAGAGGAGAACATTCCTTTTTTATTATGTGAACTCCCACATGCGATGTCATGAGGAATTTGAGTGGGAATTTATTTACAAAACTGGGACTTACTGTCATTACACTGTGCTGAAACAGGGGAAAAAATTACCATGCTGTAAGTCAAATGTCACAGCAGAATTTAATATGCTGGAATTCTTGGAAAGTGTTCTAATGCTTTCAGCTCAAAAGCAGCACATACTGCTTTTTATAGCAAGGAATTTTAATTATTATTAGTTTTTGGCAATCCCCATAGTCTGCTGGCATTTTCTAAGCCACAGAGATTAAAACCTGAAGAGAAACAGAAGGTGGTAGGAAAGGGAAGAATGCCTAATTGAAGCACTCAACATCTACTTATACATGACATACTAATACAGATATGTGGGTAGGAGTGCAAGATCAAGACATTATTCCTACCTTCTCCCCAAACGTGCATTATTAACCAACAGAATTCTCATAACAGCCAAAATAGGTCAGAGAGAAGTGGTCAAGTGACTTTATCATGTAAGGGACAGCAGAATAGTAGCTGGACTGAGCAAAGGGCAGCAAAACAGTTTGCCTGGAGAGCAGAAAGGAATTCTGGAAAAGTTGTGTCTTCAACCAAATCACAGTGCTGGGATCCATGGCACTCACATGCTATTCTTAGTGGATTTATGGGAAAACAAGTTCCTGCCCTGCAGTGCTTTCAGTATGAAGACACACTGACATGACCAGGTTTCCACAGTCTCCACCTCCCTTCCTCCCCCATCCATACTTTATCTTACAAGGCAAACACAGCCTCTGTTCACCAGGTCCATCTGTGTCCACTGCATCTTCCCTGGACAGGTCACTGTGGCTGCCACACAGCTGGGAAGGAGGGACATCAGGCTCAGAGAGGGCAACCCCACAGCTCCCACTCCTTTGCTCTCGGAGCCCCATCCTGCACCCTCCACCGAGTGCTGAATGCACCCAAGAGCTCCTGCCTGCTCAAGAACCTTTTCTCACCCTGCCCAGACTCCAGCTTGCACCTTCTGCCTTCAGACCATTGAGCAACTCTTTCTCAGCCACCCTGAGGCTGGGACTCAGGTTTGCTGCTAGTGACAACACACACATGATGAAGAGCTGGAAGGAATACTCTGGACACTGCAATACTTTGGACTCTGTAATTTTGACCATGGCAGCAGGGCAGTGGTTGCAGCACCAGCTCAGGGCAGCTTGCTCACTGTGTGTGGGCAGCACTGACTTGCAGCAGAGCTGTGTATGGAGAGGTGAAGCAACTCTACCACAAGGCTCCATGCCCTTGTCTGATGATTTGTTCACTCTGAGCATGAGAGACAGTTTCCCCAGTGATGCCATGGACCAAGAGCCTTTTTTACTGGGGGAACAGGAAAAAGAATTTTGGCAAAGCTCCTGGGATGCAACAGTGAGAGTGCTTCTATCCCAAGCAAACCCCAAGCAACAAATTGTCCCTCTGAACATTCAGGAAAAAATATTCTGAAGATCTGTTCAGCACCAGATTGATGGGATGCCCCATGCTCCCCCTTCTTACTCCAAAATGTACTTCAAAAATTAAAGAAAAGAAGGACACAACATTAGCAGCTAATTAGCAGTTCCTATACTTGCTATGGCTGATTTCAGATTAAGTATAAAGAGACAGCAATTTCTTACTAGGTGACCAACTTCACAGAACCCCCTGCACTTTATGAACTGTGGCAATGCAGTGCTGTCTGTAACAAAAGGATTTGCTCAGCACAGAGTACTCCCTGCACCACCTCTGCTTCCACCTTTACACTTTTCACAGTCTCCCTAAGAGGAAAAACATTTGCATGAAACAAACACCAAAAATGTCACAATATAAAAATATCCTTTAGGATTCTTTATATTCTCTATGCTATAATGCTGTATGCTATATGAATAATAAAGCATTACACAACTTGTAAAACTGCTATATTAATAGATTTGCATCATATAAGTTTTATATAAAATTAAAACTTTGATTTGTCATGGAAGCTTCTTCAATGATTAACATTTATCAACATCCAACAGTCAAAAGCTATCAGATGTCAGTGTTGTCCTCGTTAATCCTTTTCCCCTGGGAAATGTCTTAAGGATCTGTAGGCTGCTATACTAAGCTCCCCTTCAGCACACTAAATTCATCCAGATATCTGCAATGACAAAGTTCATACCAGATAATTTTTGTTATTCTGGGAGGGACTGAACTTCTTGGCACTGAAAGAGATCTCTTTGTAGTTAGCAGTCAAACAAGCACTCATAACCTCTTATCAGCATTTATCTGGGCTTTCTCCTACTTTCACAAGCCCCCCTGTAAACTTAACGCTTGAAATTTAGTGATACAACTTGAATTTTCACTGACTGATTAGGATAGATGATAAGAGAAACACTGTTCTTGCACATCATTGTTTCTGCCACTTATTTTACCCTATTGCCATCACAGTACTTAAAATCTGCTTTGGAAAGGCTGAAGAAACTGCCTTCTGGACACAGAACAGCATCTCATTTATTCAGGAAGAGCAAAATTCTCTCTAATGTGCTCTTTAAACCCGTTGTGAAACCCAAGATGGTAACATATGGTCTGCTAGGAATCACCTTGCCCTTCTCCAGTCTCAGTAGGCTAGGGCTATGTAAAAATCTGCATCTACTGAAAGTCATTAAACCTTAATACCAAGGAAAACTTGCTCGGGTGTTCTCAGCTTTAAACTTTCTATTTGTCACCTGCTACTCCCAGACAGATGAACTCACAGATGGGAGAGACTGCAGATCAGAAATTATAAACCTTGCAAGCACTGAAGTACAGAAATAGCATTGCAGAAATTCATTGTTGCCACTTCTCCCATTTCTGGGGAAAATGTAGACCATAATATCAATATTTATTGACTTTTTTTTTTTCTTTGCAAGAGCTTCGACATCTGAAGGGACAGCATTGCACCCAGGAGCAGGAGCAAACCCACTTGGCTGTAGGAGAAACAAGTGAGCCATGGGTAGTTTGAATTGAAGAAATGCATTCTCCAGCCATTCAGGACCAACGTTGTTCTGTGATCCCCAGGAGAAGCAGAATTTGAGCAAGTGCAGAAGGCACATGAGCACCTGGCACGTGATCTGCACAAAACACTGTGCCAAAATACTGCAAGAAGAGGTAAGAGAGGAAGAAAAATAAAAGGAGCAGCTACCAGTCCATTTAAGATGACTGATTAAACAAGAAAAAAATGACAGGTTGTTTTTAATTCCTTGTTGGCAGTAGCTAGTCTCATTTCACTGCCTTTAATTTCTCCTCTGGTCTATCTGCAAGTTTAATAAAGGTCTTTGTGCATGCTCAGGACTTGTTCACTTAATTGAGTGAAACTAGAAGCCACAGTTATGCCAGAAGGTTTTATTAGGATATTAGAGAATAATCAGCAATCTTTCCCCAACCTATCCCCAATTAGATTCCACAAAGATTCAGCTGCTGTTTTATTTAAATAAAGGCTTACTACACTGGCCACTGCAGTCCTTAAAATCAGTCAGACATGAAAAACTTCCCAAGTACAGGGTCTCCCCATTCATGGAAATAAAGGAAAGCAGTTAAAAAAGCTGTTAACACTGGTATTACCACTACAACATACTCCAAGAAATTCCAGTCCACAAAGCTGTGCTGGTATTTACCACCTCTCCCAACGAGTCCACGTCACATTTATGAAGGGTAGGAGAACATAACACTCCTTGCAAAGTGTGATGCTGTGCTGGTGTTGTTACATGTTGGGGTGTTTTCATTTGTGTAAACTTGCTAAGAAATCCATTTGTCTTTCCAGTCCATCCCCATTTTCTAGGATGCTGATAATACACCCTGATCCTTTAGTCACTGGTACACTACTTGCAACATTGCTTCCAAATTGTTTTGAAGGTAGAGCTTTCTCCTTCAGCCTTCTAAAAATGGACTTTACCCCCCACTTAGCAGCTGAATAATTACTGGCTCCATGTTGTCTGGGGGCTGGCTTCGAGAGCAGGAAAAATTTGGCAAGATGCTCCACTGTCAGTTTAGGCTTTCTTCACACTTTCTCCCTTCAATAGACATATTCCTAATTGTTTTCCCCTTTCTTTTCCATTCTTTATTATACTTAATAGTCATCCTCTTCTTGTGTTATGCTCCCTTATTCTGAACTTCTCAACCTATCTACCATTAACTATTTTTAGGACTTGTTGTGTTTACATCCTCTCTTAAGATCACTTAAGCAGAACAAAGAGCAATTTTAAGCACTGAACTCTGAGGAGGAGAGGCAGGGTGGAGCAGGCCCACGCTGTTTTAGGAAAGGCAGTTTGGAAACTGGGAACAGAAAGCTCAGTTCCTAAATGTCTTGAGCCTGCACGAGGGCGTTTGATAACAGCGGCATCTTGCTCACACTGCTCTGAAGGGGCTGACTCTGCAGTCCCTCCAGACCAAATACCTGCTCCAACAGAGCAGAGCAGCAAACAGGTTCTAGCTTTAACAGCTGGTAATGCAATACACAAACCCCTCCACACTTTCCCCGATAGGCTCCCACTTCACTAGAGGCTACAGTTTTTAATTCCTTGCACTAGAGCTAAGGGAAAACGAGGTGACCTTGGCAACAGCTCAGCATCCCTCCCATACGAAGTTCAGGAACAGCTGCAGAACAATGTTCAGACATAGACCAACAAACAAAATTCTAACAGATTTGTCAGACTGGAACTGTAGTCACACCATGTGTGAACATTATTCTGCTCTATCAGACTTAAGAACAGCTCACAAAGCCTAGGAATCATTTGAGTACGATCTTGCAATTAAACACTGCCATCAATCACCTTTGCCATGCAGAATCTTCCCTCACACACAGACACAGACACAGACACACACACACACACACTCACCTTCCTCAAAGGATGCTTCTGGAGAAGCTTTTGCTCTTAATATCTGTACTCAAAATAATTCCTTTTGAGTACACTTCGCCTTCAGGATGACCATTTTTTCACACTACACTTCAAAGACACCCACCTGGTCGGGATTGATGGTTTCTGTACAGGCCTGGCACAAATCTCTATCTGAAAGCAGTAAAACTTTTCCATTCTGCTGATGTGTTTTCAACCTGTCCTCTGCCTGCCAAAATATAACCCTTGAAAACAGACTCCATATGACTTGCCCCTCAACTATAGATCCTGTCAACTTGCATTATCCATGGTAACAGTAATATTTAAGAAACACCCTAGAGCAAAATGCTTACACTGTTTTTCCAGCTTGAGCTGAATAAATAGCAGATATCAACAGTACCTCAAACATATTTTAATGCTGATAAACAGCTCAAAGTGGAATTTTGTTTTTCTAATTCCTTAACCTAGGAATAGTTTACATCACATTCTTTACTTTCATCCAAAACCTGTATTTTTAATACTAAAATGATTTTTTGCTTAGTAGCAGCCAGAAGAATAAAGGAAATTAGAAAAGCCAAACAGTACTGAAGGGCTATTTTTTCTGCCATCAAAGTACAGTTAACCATTATTTATTTCATCTTAAAATGCATTTTTGACTGCCTCTGCCAAGTGTCAATTTACTGAGGAAGATCTGCACACAAATCTTTCTAACTTACATTTTAAAGTCACCCATGTGTTTCAATGACAAAGACAACAGAACTGCAACCTGGAAAGGCACTGGAAATACACAATGTTAATTGATTATCACGCCAAACTGAACTTTCCAGATGAAGTAAAAGCAAGATCTGACAAATGTACGTAGCTCCTGATTACTAACAGCCTCCAGTGAAATGATGACAACGTGACTCCACTGCTTCCTTTTACAAGCTCGTTTACAATGTGCTTTGTGGTGGTATTTAAACAATAGCTAGTGCCAAATGGGCAATGCTGACTATATTAGCAGTCTTCCTCAAAATCAGCAAGTGCAGGTTCATAATTTTTATAGGTTTCCTAGGAAAACAAACTTGTTTTATCATCTGGTCTACCTGCTATCTCTACCTAAGAGTAGACTGAAACCCTGAGGAATATGGAGGAGAAGTAGCTGTGAATTATGTACAATTTAGGGGCCATCATTATGGGGAAAGATGTGGCAGTAAGAGGTGTAGGGCACTAACTCACAGAAAATGGCAGAAATGGCAGATCAGTATTTCTGCTGCTCAAGGAGATTCCTTGAGCAAGTTTTTCCTGCTCAAGTTTTTCCCAGCTCTCAAACTTTGGAGAATACTTTGGTTTTATAGATTTTTCCCAGCTCTCAAACTTTGGAGAATACTTTGGTTTCATTCACTCTATATGAGGGTCAGTAAAAAACAATGGCCTTTTTAATCTCTTTTTCCAAAACTGCAACAAACTGAAGTGCAAAACTACACACATATACAGGAATGCAAACAAAACTGAATTCCAGCAGAATTCTCCTATCCAGGAAGCCTACCACAGGTTTCACTTGTTACTGCTGCAAAGGATTTTTCAAAGGTTTTCCAAAGCACTTCCCAGTGCTAAGGCAAAACAAAAGACATG
Organism: Passer montanus; assembly: GCF_014805655.1. NCBI lineage: Eukaryota > Metazoa > Chordata > Aves > Passeriformes > Passeridae > Passer > Passer montanus. Next base: position 3,531,779 of record NW_024369929.1, read on the forward strand.
TAGAATGAGAATTGCTATTTTTACTGGTATCAGTAAAAAACTACTTTATCTGCATACAGATAATGTGGAATCAATTTTGCATGGTATCAAATGACCAAAAAACCCACAGTTCCTCAGCAGAAGTCTGAAGTTTAAAAGTAAAATGCAGTTTCAAATGGGAGCATGCATGCTTTGGAAAGTCCACGGAAGGTTTGTTTTTATGCTGGCCAGAACAGGTCCCTGAATGCAATCTGTTCCAGCTACAGCAGAAACCATTTCTGCCTCAGTCTGTACACAGGGCCAGGCTGGGCCAGGGAGCAGGAACCCTGCACTTGTGACCCACGCCCTCAAATACCTCCCCACAGCACACAGCCACTATAAACACAGTGTTTCATATCATCTGCCTCACTGGCCTCCCAGCCTTTGCAAATGTTATTGCAAATAAGAAACAGTGGATGAAAATATATTCAAATATACACTAGAAATCTAGGAGGCATCATTTACAGTTTGGGTTATTACAGGCTCCAAAGACACATAAAACATCTTGCATTCATAGTCTTGACATGAAAAGGCTAAAATATGGTATTTTTGCCTGAAACTCTGCTAACGACAACACATAGTTGCTGCAGTTTAAAAATATCCCTTCTATATTCTCTTTTTAAAAACTATAAATAGCCTGTAAAAAAACAAAAATTACTTTAACATCTCTGTTATTTGAACAAATAACAGAGTAATTCAACATTAGGTGTGGCCTTAAGGTCGCAAATTTCAAAGACTATTAGGAAAACAGAAAATTGAGGACAAAACCTTGCATGAAACACACAGAAGGAAGAAAGGAGCAAATATCCTCTTGCTAATAAATTGCTACCATCAGCAGACAGTGCATAAATCAGCACTGCTCAACTGTGAAGATTTCTGGATTATATGTCAGGGTTTTTAACAATTGGTTACATAGTTCAGCCAGTACAGAGTTAAGAAAGAGCCTCTTGTCAAATAATTCTGTTGGACCTGTTCCTGCTGCTACTGATGCCAATAGGAGTGTTGCCCTAGAATTCAGGAAGAGCAGGACAGGGTCCAAAGTGGTGGTGTGATCAGTTTTACTGTTTATATTACTGCTGTAACTATCAGTCTCCAACTGGAGATGATGCTACCAATGGTAATGAGACTTATCAACACCAATTCCATTTGCAGCCTGGCCTTCATCCAAGACATCTACAGCAGTGAAGTAAATTACATTCAGGCAAATTAAAGAATCCATTCACTAATCAGATTTTAACTTCCATTGCCATCAAAAAGTTTCCATCAGTGCAACTTTTCTTCTAACACAGTTCTAAAAATTTACTCACTAAAGTGATCTTTTGAAAATCTTATCCATAGATACATGGATGGAAATTCCTCTTGAAAATGTTAACTTCCTTCTGCTTCCAGTCTGCCCCATAGAAAGCTGTTTCTAAATTAGCTCAAAATCTTTACTGTGACTTGATGGTGACATTGCATATTAAACAGGTTTTGACAGGAGATGAAGTTGTATCACCACTTTGTAGTTTCCCCTAGGAAACTTTACCAGAGAATCAGAGAATCAATTAAAGAATGGCTGGGGTTGGAAGGGACCTCTGGGGATCATCCTGTCCAACTTCCCTGCTAAAGCAGTTTCAACTAGAGCAGGTTGCACAGGATGAATTCCAGGTGTGTAAAGTATCCAGAGAAAGCAACTCCCCACCCTCTCTGGGCAGCCTGCTCCAGTGCTCAGCCATCCTCAAAGTAAAGGATTTTACTTACATCAGATGGACCTTTACAGGTGGTGTTACAGTTTGTGCCTGTTGCCCCTTTGTCCTCTTGCTGGGTACCACTGAAAGGAGTCTGCTCTGTCCTGTGACATCTCCCCTTCAAACATTTGCAAGCACAGATGAGGTCCCCTTTCAGCTGTCTCTTCTCAGGGCTGAACAGGCCCAGCTCCCTCAGCCTCTCCTTGTCAGAGATGCCCCAGTCCCTTCATCACCTTTGTGCCCTCCCTGGACCCCTCCAGGTGCTCCACATCTCTGTGTCCTGAGGGGCACAGAACTGGGCACAGCACTGCAGAGTGGGCTCACCAGGGCTGAGGAAGGGGCAGGATCACCTCCCTGCTCTGCTGGCACTGCTCTTCCTGAGGCACCCAGGATCCCATTGGCACTGACTCCTGGGGACACTGCTGGCCACAGCCCTCCAGCCAGGCTCTGTCCCACCACCCCTGAGCTCTGCCATTCAGCCACTCCCCAATCCCCCTCACTGCCCTCTCATCCAACCCACACTTGCTGAGCTAACAGTATGGAGAGAGTTTCAAATGCCTTCCTGAAGTCAAGGTAGACAACACCCACTGCTCTCTCCTCATCTAGCCAGGCAGTCAAGACATCAGATTAGACAAACATGATTTCCCCTTGGTGAATGTATATGGAATAACCTTTCTGTCTCCACGTGCTTAGAAATGACCTCCAGGATGTGTTGTTATCACCTTTCCAGGGATGGAGGTGAGGCTGACTGGCCTGTAGTTTTCTGAGTCCTCCTTCCTGCGCTTATGGAGGACTGGAATGACATTCACTTCCCTCCAGTCCTCAGGCTCTCCTGTTCTCCATGACAATGATGATGTGGAATGACATAGCAATAACATTTGCTAGCCCTCAGAACTCATTAGTGCATCCATCAGAGCCCATGGATTTGTGGGCGTCAGGTTTGCCTAAATGATCTCTAACCCAATCTTCCTACACCAAGATTAATTCTTCCTTTCTCCAGACTTTCTCTCTTGTCTCCAGGGTCTGTGATTTCTGAGGAGTGGCCTTAGCAGTACAGACTGAGGCAAAGAAGTTTTCCCTGGTTTGCCATGCCAATTCCTGGCAGATCACGCTCTCCAACTAAACAACAAAGAGTTTCCAAAGCCAAGCTGTTTTTATGCTGCACAGTATGCATGTTTTGAACTGCATGCAAACATTTAGCTAAACTGTCATTTAATTGTGGACTCAGACTCACAGGGATCATGCAGGTCACTGTCAGAAGGCCTCGTGCACCTTGTCTCCAGCAGAGATATCCACACAGCTGCCCAGAGCAGAGTGCTGCTGTGTGGATCTGGGCAGACTTGACAAGACCAAGGCATTCCTGCACATGGATGTGCGATGGATCTGACCCTGGAGTTCTGCCCAAACACCACACCCTGACTTCCATGCAAAACCCTTTTTTGGCTGGCTTAAAGAACACCAGGACAGACATCTTTGTATGTTTTGATATGCATAAATCTTAGCTTGCTGCAGAATGTAAGTTTGCAGTAATGAAACGCACACTTGGCCTCACCAAGAAAGTGGAGAGTTATTTTTGATTGTGTTAAAAATCATAAGTATAACTAAGTTAGATGTTTTATAGGACTCCTACTCACCTCCTTAGCACCACATGCATCCTTCTCTTTATTTCATTTCTTGGCAGACCATCCTCTCCAACTAAGAGGACATACTGTGTCTAAAACAAAACTGTCTTTGTACACCACATAACTAACTTCCGAATTTGTATGAAAGTCACAGAGTTGACAGCTTAGAAGTTTAAATGATGGATTTTTATACCATTATGTAATGATTGCTACAAAACGAAACATTCATTCTGGGTAAAATTCTCAGGAACATGAAATCAGGTAACAGGTATGTATATACTGAAAGCCCTGAGGATATACAATGGTAAAGAACAAAAACTGTTCAATTCCAGCTCCACCCCTTTGGCAATAATTGGGAAGGAAGGTGAGATCTTTCTGAGTAAGTAAACTGGGGATTCCCTACTGATTGAGAAACAATGAAGTGATGAAAAAATGACATATTTGGCACCACGCCACCACACCGTGGCTCAGCTAATACAGAAGGCAGCAGCCACAGGATGCAATACAGGTTCCAGCACCCTGTATGAGTCTACTTCACTGCTGATGCACAAGGAAGCATCCAGTTTGTAGGCTTTATTTTCATTTTCTCTTAATTTCCATGTACTTCATGCTCTCTATTCAGTTTGTGAACAAAAATTGTTCTGTGGCCATAATATAACTGTGTCTTAGTGACTAGGCAGCCTCAAGACAGCACATATAAAGGCTTACAAATATATAAATTAAGCTCTCTGCTTTCTAGAGGGTTAACTGTTTTTTCCTGCTAAAAAAATTAATAGGAAGCATCACCAAAATAAATGACTGTTTAAGAAACAGTTAATTCTCCCACCCAGTCACTTTCTGCAACAAATTAAAAGCTTTCAGATGAAGAGAATTTGTTAGCAAACAGTTCTTAAGACACATCCTTAGCCTGCCCAAGAGCCTGTTTATCTCTGTTTACTCCCCTGCCTGTCAAGGGGAACTGTGGTCTGCTGATATCAAACATACATGAAACACTTTCTGAGCACTTTTTAACAGCAGATTTCATCTTCCCTTCCCCAAAGCCTGATCTTGCCAAGGCTGTCTGTGCATAGTGAACGTCTCATTCTAAGGGCAGGCAATTTTTGTGTGTAATTATGCTAAAAGTTAATCTGTGATACTGGTGTTGATTATTAAATGTGACAAACTTTGGAGGCTCCTGATCCAAGATTCTGGAAGAGAGTTCAAAATAGCTGTTATGGTATCTTCCTGTACAGATACTAAGTTACTTTTAGCATGCACAAAATCTCTCTGATGTCAAGCCATACCTCTTTTTGAGCATCTTCAGTTTCCACTTGGTATCTCTAGGCTAAATAAATTTTTAATACCAGTATTGAAGGAAGTCAGCATTACTTTTTACTAGGAACCTCAGAAACTTCCGTGAAAGGTGCAGGCTGCTAATATGGTTTCAAAGGCTGGCCTGGGAGAAGTTCTCCAGGGACTGCTGGTGAGTGACAGTTTCATGTGGGATTATATAAGCTTCAGAAAGTAACTACAGTGCTGCCTGCAAAATCTATCTTCTGAGAAGGACCAGAATGCTTCAGCTCTCTTCAGTTTCACATTATTGTCCTTTTCTTATTGCCAACGAAACAGCATTTTTGCACTAGATAGTAATTATCAAATAATGTTGATTTCGTTGCCTTTAGTAAGAATTTTACATTGATACAACAGTTTGTATTTTACAAGCACTTCAAAAACAGTAAATGTGAAATTACAGTGTTTGTAAAAATATATTTAATAAAGACAATGACAAACCCCTCTAAAGAAGCTGAAAAGCCCATTAAATGGAAGGCCCTGAAACAGGCTAAGACAGCAGTTCCTTATATGACAAAATGTTCCCTTCCTCTAGGACTTGTTTAATTCCAAGTGTCATGATTTAACAAAAGAGAAATGTGTGAGACTTGCAGTCACACTGCATAAAATAAGTTTACATAAGTTGGAACTCTCTTTAGCAATCAAGCACTTTCTTAATTCCATGGGGTTGGACTGAATCCTCACTGATTATTAGCACTTCCCATGTAGATACTAAAATAGTTCCATATGCCTGGATATACTTGCAAAAATGCCTGAGGAGTCACTGCAGGAGTTATCTGAGCAGGCTTCAGAGCAATGTTACACAGGCCCATGTACAGTGCTAATATTAAACATCTTCACTGCTTGACTTCCAGCAGCTCCACAGTCCAATATGAAAGAATACAAAAATTTACCAAGAAGTTGTAGAAAGTTACAAACCTTAAATTCTTTTGTGATGCTACAAAGAAACCTGCTTAAGCCTTTGGGACTGATGAGCTCATCAGTAATATAGGAAAACTGTGATGGGTGAGATGTGACAGTATAATAACATCAGAACATGGAAATGTACTTTAATTGAGGTGTGCTTAACTTAACCAGAATAGCTAGGCATAAATTCAGCATTAATTCCATACATCAAGGTCATTTAACATGAATTGCTGAAAGAACAGCAGAAGCCCCAGAACAAATATTCTGTAAATATCCAAAAGACTTGGAGATTCCTACAATCAGTCTTATTTTGCAAGCTGGAAAGTATTAACAAAAAGAGAAGCAGAAAACCCCTTTGGTTGGAGAGAAAATGAGAATGCAATTTCTCAGGGGCTGCTTGACAAACAGAAATAGTATTGCCTCTTCTACAGAATGATATGCAGGGCCTCCTCCCCTGTGCTCTTCCTCAAATAAATGAAAAAGCAAGTCCATTGTGACACCTGAACCTATAAATCTATTTGCATTTATACTACTGAAGCATCTAATAACACAGTAAGAATCAGATGAAAATAAATAAATTACAAAAATGGGTTATTTACTCCTAATGCTTCACCAAGGTTTTACTTCCTCACATGAAGATGATCTTCCTCTAGAGCCCTGATACCATGTAGTAAAGACAGAGTTAGCTTTCAACAAAGCTATTTCATCTTAAACAGGGCCACTGCCTGGCTTGAAGCTATGCTACTGAATGGTCTTTAAATATGGAAGGAGTTGCATGCCCTAACTAGAAATAGAAGCATAAGACATCTAATGAAAGTGTGAAGTATTCATCAGGGAAATGTGGAAAAGCTATCATAGCAGTTTCTTTAAATGGCTTTGTGAATTTTATTCTTAAAGATCAATGAAATGAGTTACTTAGTAAACTTAACAAGGGGTATAAAAATAGACAGTAGAAAAATCAGAAACCCTCTCTTTTAAAAAAATAATTTTACAAGGGTCTTTTTCAGTAATAATGACTTTCAATGCCTTATAATGACTTTCAATGCCTATAATTTCTCCTGCTTTCCTTCTCATTGGTAGTGTTTAGCAGAGTTGTCCCTAAATCATCCTGCTATGAACTGATGGAGATCCTGAGGTGCTAGCAAGGCCTACACAGGATGCATTCAAAATTCTTCAGTTCAATGCCCCTGTGGCAAGGTAGCAATGTGCAAAAAAGACAACTCTACTGACAACCTACTATTTGGGAATTAATTCATTACAGTGTTAAAAATCCTTGGGTTTTGCAGCCTCGTGGATCAGGCCATTAAGGCAAAGTGTAATTTTCACCTGGAGTAAGCAGGAAAAGAGTAAGAATGTGGTGAAACTGAAGAGCCAGAGGAGTATCACCCTACTAAGAAAAAAAGACTGCTGCCTTTATTCTGCATAACCCAGTCCAAAATCCTCTCTACAATATTGTATCTAACTTTAGAGCAGCCAAAGAGGATGAATGATTTCTGAAGCATGGGATCATTGACTTTGCTAACAGGAAAATACACAACTTCAGGTCACGGTTTGGCATTTTTCAGTTTAAACACCAAGAGGGAACATGGTTAAAAGAATGGGAGCTAAAATCCTGAAAAAGATGGAGTCTCTGGTAAACTCAACTTAATCACAGGGTCAGTTTAGGGGCATTCCCTCTAATTTGATCTTTCATTTCTCTCAGATAAACAAGCCTAATTACTTCTCTCCTTCAGGATAAATTGAGGGAATTATGGTACTTAATTTAAAGCTACTGCTTCATCTTAATAGTCCCTTGGTATGAAGAGACTTCAAAATTGTTAATATCTAGACAGTCAGCAAGCCAAAGGCTTCCTCAGACTCTTAACAGCAGCAATCATTGATTCTCTTGTCATATTTCAAAAGCCAAACCAGAGATGACTAGTTTAAATTTAAGACTCCCAGTGGAATAACCTCTTTCATCTGTGCTATGAGCTGAGTAGCTCTGCTATTATAAGCTCCTCAAAGTAGTCTTTGTAAAGCAAGAGTGCTTTATAAATACCAGGTTTAACTGAACTCTGAACCCATATATTTTTTTGTTTGGTTGGTTGTTGTTATTATTCAGGGTTTTTTCTGTTCAATTAGAAGTATTATAAAGCATTTTTCAAAATATAAAGTATCATTTTTATTTTCTATGCATTTAAACATATATGTGTAGCAAGTATAGGTGACAACTAGGAAGTGTCATAGCACTGTATAAAAATATGCAATTAATTCTCAGTAAGGGAATGGTAAAAAATTGTCCTCATTTCCACATCCTTCACCTACATGAATGCATCCTCAATCTATTTATCAATCAGATCTTTTTAAACACTGCAGCAGTTCTCCTCCCTGATTTGGCTAAAATGCAAGCCTTTATTAAGGTCCATTATGTTTTCACATCAGCACTTTTATGCCTCCTTCATTCTTGAAAAGAGAACACTGCAATAAAATTTTTCCTAACTCCTTTGTCCACAAAAACTTGGCAGGCATCAGACAGAAGGGGTGTTGAGAGCCTTCCTCTCAGACTGCCAGCACTGTGTCCTTGCTTCCCCGTGCTGCACCTCCTGTGCCATCATGTGCCTCTCATCTTTTCCCTAGGTTGCAGGATCCTGAGGAGAAGCCATGGTATCACTGGAGTATCTGTGGAGTCCTGCACAGTAATCTGACTTAGACACCGGTCTAAATAACAGCATCATCAAAATCCTACTGCTTCTTGCAGATATTTAGAATTAAAGTACAGTCCTTCCTTCAATTCTGCTGTATTACTGGGGATTTCATTGCAGTAGTTTACTGGATAAATACTGTAAAAAATTAATTTAACAGCATGTGTTACCATTACAGCCAAGCTGCAGGAAAGGATTCTCTATTCTGCTTGCTCTGAAGTCTGAATGAATGACCTTGCACAGTTGTAAAACCCCATCTTAACCTTGACCTTGGCTGGCCAGCCAGCTCACTGCAAAGTTAATGAGGGTAGGTGAGTGTAAAGGACATCCTTCCCTAGGTGCACACAGTGAGCTCAGCAAAATAAAGAAAACAACTCTGCTGCAAACACTGGGAAGTCAAATTCCACATGCTCACAGATCAGGCAGGTCAAAGCAATTTGTTATGACTCTCATTTGGAAATGATTCTTTACTGGTGATATTTCAGTTTATGATTTAAGTGTTATTCAAATAAGAAAATGCATAATCCTCTCAAACCAAATAATCAACAAATCCTCAAAGTTTAGCTTAGCCTTTCCGAAATATAAATTTTAAGCAACAAAATGAATGGAGAATTTCAGCTCAAATGGATAGGTTTTGAAAATAATAAAAAGATCTACCTAATGCAGTTTTAACCAGGTTGACAGTAATCTGCATATATAAATACTTTTATCTGTGTCTAAACAATGCTGAATGAGGCATATATTATCAAATTTTTAAGTCACTAATTAAATAATATTGTTAGAACTTTTTTAAAACTATGTCCCCACAGTATTGTTCATACACTTGTAAGAACTTAAATTGTCTATAATTGAATAAACACCTTAAAACCTGATTTTTAACTAAATTCTATAATTTGTGTGACTTACAAAACCATTCATTTTCTTTGCACATACAATGAGGAATTTGAATTCCCTAAGTAAATGCCAGATAACTTTAACATGTATTGAAAACATACTAAGGTTACACCAGTGCTTACGTGTCTTTCCTATTTGTAGTTAAGTATAAAAGAGTCATATGCACAATCTGAAAAAACAGCAGTGTTGATAAATCCCTGGTTGTGTGTACCAGAAGAATAGCTCTTGGTCTGGTGTGGCATTTAAAGTCTGACTCCTTTTCACACACCCCAAACCCCACACACATTCTACTGCTAATACTCAGCACAATGGGACTAATACCAGCAGATTAGAACATGCTTCAGTAGCATAATTGTCCAAAGGGAATGAATATCCTATAAGTTAAATGATGACACTAGGTTATATGAAATCCCAATTAGCTCAGCAGAAAAGAAGAAAGGCTTTAGAGATATGAAACTGTCAAAGCAGACCATTCATAAAGGGGTATGATTTCCTCTTTGCTTTTCAACCTCATTTTCAAAACAGCTTCTTGAACTAGCATAAATGCATCTGTTTCTGTACATAAAAAGGCTAATTCCCTACCCAAGTGCTTGCCACCTGATAATGCAGCAAATGCATGCCAGTCCCACAACCACCAGGAATTAGGCTCCTGTTTTTAGCCTTCTGGCAATTTAGTCCTCAGAGGTTAAATCAGTGACAATGCTATGACACTATATTTAAATGGCTTTTCAACAAAGACCAAAGCTATTTTTCATACAATCAAGTGAACCTTCATAAGATATTTATTTGTATTAGTTAATGGAAATTTTGTCTAGGCACTGCTCTTTTATAATAATGCTTGCTGCTTGCACTGTCTACTATTTTACAAAGTGCATTTCCTGCATTTACAAAGGTATTTTGAGCAGCTCTCCTGACACTTTCAACCTCCTGTCCTTTGTAAGAAATTGCTCCTGAGCCTGAAAAGCTCTTTGGGTTGGATTGTGCCTGTAGTCCAGAGGCAGGGCCACACTGGCTGCATGAACAGTGCTCTGACAACTCCTTGGTCTCTCTGCAGTTCTGCAGCCCGGGGAGTGAACTGGGACTGGAGCAGATGGATGGAAAAGCCATCCAACATGTACTTCAGAGCCCTGTGGAAGTCACCTGGAAATGACACTACTACCTGGTCAAACTCGCTTTACAACAGGTACCAGGGAAAGAGTAAAACTCTTCTTCCACAAAGACTTTTGTAGAGCTGGATTTACAGCTTGTTTATGAAAAATGTTCTATGTGTTGTGGGTGAGTGTAAAAACACACAAAGAGCAAGAGTGTAAACATTGACTTTGACCACTGGTCACCCATCTTTGGGAGATGAAGCTTTTGAACTGAATATTATGAATTGAACTGGCAATTGCCTCACTGTGCTGCATTCTCCTTCTCAGCACAACCCAGCTGTTCAAAACTGCAGCACTTGCAAAACAGAAACTGGATTTACTTCCCATATATTGCTCTTGCAACCAATAGTTTAAGAAGCAGCAGTAATTTTTTGAAGAAGTGGTAACCTGAAGCCATTTTCATAACAATTGTTCTCCCAGAGAGCGTCAGCAACAAATTAGAGGAAGTCAAGGCAAAAGAAGGGGCACACAAGAATCTCTGGCTGCAACTGATTCTGCTACTTCTTTGTTTAATCATAATTCCAAGTGTCGGAAGTGGGTGTAGCAGGAAAAGCAAATAACAAGAAGCTGAATGATAGATTAAAGGCCTTTTAAATTTGGACTTAAAGTTTAACCATACTACCATGGAAAATGCTGTGGCAACTCTCATTTATTTTGATGCAAATTTTCCCAGCGTATGGTTAGGAAAATTATTATTTTTAGCATAACAATTAGGGATAGCTACAGCAGCCTTACAGTTTTTTGTTGTGATGGAATTTTGTTTTTCCCCTGAGAGGATAATCTTCTGTATGGTCACACCCTATACCAAGAAGCAAGAAATAAAAAGGAACAAGAAAGGAAAAGGGGAAAAGGAAAAGGGAAGAAAAATCACCTAAATCTGCTATTATATTTAAGTCCAGTGGTACAGCACAACTACAAAATCACCAACAGGAAATATGCAATGAAAAGGTACCTGGATGTTTAAAGAATCTGTCAGATGTTTTTGAAGGCAGGGAGCACTGCTACAGAACGGAGCTTTTCTGGCAAGATCAGCAGAAGGAAAGCACCATCCAAAAGTGAATGAATGACTCTTCTCTTGTTTGTGACTCCCATGAATACCAACACCACTTTTAAAGAGAAGTGCTATACTGTGTCTCTGCTGAAACCTGGACTAAAATCTCTGGAAAATAAAATGCATTCTTCCAACATGAAATAGCATGTTCAGATTCATCACTCTGACTGAGTTTTGAGATGCCATTAAGATTGAAACAGATCACTTCCCCTACTCAGGGACAATGGTAACAGTGTGGCTGCAATTTAGCCCTAACACAAACCCCCAATGGAATTGTATCTGCATCACTCTAACATGGATGTAACCTGCTTTCAGTCACAGCACTACTTCATTTTAAATGGATTGTTAGCCAGTAATTGTGGGGGTAAATCTTGGAGAAAAACTAAGCTACAATCACTACATGCTTTCCCCCCAGTATTGGTGTTCTTCACTTGCTCTCACTTATGAATCAATGTTCAAGACAAACTAAGACTAACTGTGATCAGCGATACCCTGATGCATTGGAAAGCACAGCAGAGCAGTGAGAATTACAGAATACCAGGTTAGAAGGGGACCTCAAGCATTACCTGGCCCAACCCAGGCTGACACCACTCTGAAAGAGGCCACTTTGAAAAGAGAGACTGCTGCTACTGTAGAGAAAACTGTAGAGAAAGCCTCACAGAACAACAGTGAGTTCACACACTCCAAAGCTGCTGATCAGTGAAACTGTCAAACCCAGCTTTTGTTCATGTAAACAGAGGAAGACTGTTCCTATAACAAACTTGCCCCAATGTGCCCTGCAGGGATTCATGTTGCAATCCTTTATCAATTCCTGCCAGGCATCATTCTGCCCGCTTGTAATCCTATAGGAGGAGAAATCTGCATAAAGAAACACTCAGGAAAGAAAAAGTGCAATGGCTTGTCTTTCTTCATGCCATACTTGCCAAAGCACTAAGAAAGCATTTTGTAAACATATAATTGGTAATAAACTGGAATCTGTTTTTTTGTTTTTTTTCATTTGCTGGCTGAATTGTATACAAGGGGCTGGAGTCAAAGCCTTTCTGAATGTGGCTTGAACAGCTTCTTGGTCACTTCTCAGTTACTGTGTGGCACTGCAGGAAAAATCAAAGAAGTTGGGAGCACTCTGGAGGAAGCTTTGAGGGAGCATCAGTAAGGTTTTGAACAAAGACAGGGGCTCAAGATGTTAGGATAGTTATGCTTCTCATTTTCCTAAAATATGTTTGTTATTTAGGTACAAAGTATCAACTTGCTATGGCAAATGCAACTACATACTAAGAAAATGCATATTTATTCTCTCATGCATTTCAATTACTTGGAAAGTAAACATTCCAGCTTTCACATTCATATGTACATCCACACAGCTCTGCATTTCTCAACAGTCTGAGTCCACTGCTTTGGGAATCACCACATGGCCTGGGAGAAAGGGAATGAAAGGGACTTGCCAAAGTCAGCCCAGCTGCAGTGAAAATTGCCTGCACCATTAACCTTACAGCAATGGCAGGTTACTTTTACATAAAGCTCATTGAAGGAATTAGAGTGCAAAGTATGCATTTCCTGTTCATACTTTTAGAACATTTCAAGGCAGGGCTTTTTTTTCTCCTCCAAATTCATTCAAGCACAGCATCGTTTTAGAAAGGAATCTCAACTCTGGCTGTCCTAATCAAACCTTTATGGGAAATTCCAAAAGACAGTTTGCAATGACAGCACTTACAGTTCTATATTCCACTGCATTACATAGACAAGTTTACTCTGACAGAAGCAACAACCAAGATTTCCACCACTATTCATCCTAGTGGTCAGTGGCTCAGAGTCCCAGTGGGGATCAGTGACAAATGGGGTCCCTCAGGGGTCTGTAGTTGGACCAGTTTTATTTAATATCCTCATTGGTCACATAGACAAAGGGATTGAGTGCACCCTCAGTAAGTTTGCAGAGGTGCAGTTGGCAAACACGAGGGATGGGGCTGTCCAGAGGGGCCTGGACAAGCAGAATAAGAGGGAGCACGGGAACCTCACGTGGTTTAACACCACCAAGAGCTGGTGCTGCACCTGTGCCCAGGCAGCCCCCAGGATCAGCACAGGCTGGGCTGAACAGACCAAGGGCAGCCTGGATGAGAAGGGCACGGTTAATGAGAGGCTGAACATGACCCAGCCACGTGCCCTTGCAGCCCTGAAAGCCAAACGTGTCCTGAGCTGCATCCCATGCACCATGGGCAGCAGGGGAGGGAGGGGATTCTGCCCCAGCTCTGCTCTGGTGAGACCCCACCTGCAGTGCTGCATCGAGCTCTGGGCCTCCAGCACAGCAAGGACATCAGCCAGGGGAGTGAGAGCCCCGAGGAGGCCACCAGGATGATCAGGGGGATGGAGCACCTCTCCCATGAGAAAAAGCAGGGAGAATCAGGACTGTTCAGCCTGCAAAAGAGAAAGCTTCAGGGTGACCTAATTGCAGCCTTCTAGTACCTGCAGGGAGCTGACAAGAAAGCAGGAGAAAGAGTTTTTACAAGAGCATGGCGTGACAGGACAAGGAGAAATGGCTTCAAACTGGAAGAAAGTAGGTTTAGATTATCTCTTGAGAAGAAATTCCTTACTGAGAGGGGGGCAGGCCCAGAGAAGCTGGGCATGCCCCACCCATGAGGTGTTCATGGCCAGGCTGGCTGGGACATGAACAACCTGGTCTAGTGAAAGGTCTGCTCACAGCAGAGGGGTTGGAACTGATCTTCAAGGTCCCTTCCAACCCAAATCACTATATAATTCTATGATCTTCAAATGCCTATCAAAACTGAAACCTCTAAAAACAAGTATTTTCTGGTCTCTTAGTCTATTGCAGTTCATAGAATGCAGAGAGACAATTAACAAGAATATCCAAACACTGGAAACAACCCTTGCCCTAGACAAGTTGCAAGCTGTAATGTTCCCTATTCACCTTACATGAGGAGCAAGAGGTTGACATGTGAATCAATTAGTGTCTGACAACTCCATTTAGCCCTAAACATATGCCATCATCTCATTCTGTAAATGTCATCTGCAAACTGCTTCTTCTCCCACCAGGCCCTGTGCAAAGAAATTACTACTAGGATTGCAGGAAACCATGTATGGCATTTAACCTCAGGAGAATATGCAGGAAAGGGTAGATCAGTAACTTCACAGTACTTACAGAGAAAATGAAAAGCAAGCACAGCAACTGAGCTTTTCCAAAAATACTCACCCACGGCAAAGCCACCACAGCCATTGGATTTTTATTGTCCAAAATGCCACATGTCTGTGGAACTGTGTGGGATGTGGTGATGTAAATGTGGGACTGTGCCATAAAAAGAGGAGAGGGACAGGAAAGGAGAACAGGAGAGGAGCCCATCTAAATTTTGTCAGTACCGGGATACTTAAGTTAATAAAAATGTTTGTACATGATTCAGAAAAATAATGGATGTATTAATTACTTCCAAACATATGAACTGATATTTGTTATCCCAAATGAAAATAAGAAAATGAGGTCTAATGCTTTTCACTGTGTTCAGTGGACTGGGAGGGTTAGATCCATCTCTTTGTTCATAACTTTTGAGCTTTTGCTACTTCTTATGTAAGTGGAAAAGGCAGTTACATTAAAATATCATTCCCACCCAAGTTCAAGCCCCAATACCTGAAAGTTTGCCAATTCTTTTTATGTATCACCAGAAAATAGCACTGCACTATTTTCCAGGATTGGTCTGCCACTCCTATGTACTTTTCTCCATCCAAATATTTTCTCAGAACATCTTTTGTTGTGGTACTTTTACATCTTTCAGAGTGGGGAAAGTTTATTTTACAGACAACTAGCTCAGGCCATGTTGAACTGCACAATTTATTTCCCAAGTATAAATACTGCTGCTATTGTTTGCAGTTGAAGACATAAATAATGCAAAAAAGTGCTACTAAGTATGCACAAAGTTTGATCCCCTATGCCCAAAACATTTTAAATTTTCATAACTCAAAGCGAATATATTTTTGCTATCAGAGTTGTTGGAAAAAAAACTTTCCTTTAAACTACTCAGGATTACCTTCACTATGTATTTGTATAAAATGTCAGCAGGGAGAAGGTGCAGGTGTTACTAGAAATGCTCATGGTTATGATCCAGTTGGCCAGTTGGTTTCCCTCAGGTCATCTTTGGATAGGGTAGTAAGGTTCTGCTTTCAATCAGATAAAGGAAAAAGTATCTTGGAAATGCATGGCCATGAAAAAGCAATCCATACATGTCTGGGTGTCAATATATTAGCAGATCATTTTTTAAAAATGAATCACTGTCTTATACTTAATATTTTCCTGAAGTCATAAGTGCTTTATATAGTTGTCCCTCCCCATTAAACAGTGACAATGTTGCAGCCTAGAGGTAGCTTCTTTTCAGTGATGGGTGAACTGATTTTTGTGTTTTTTCCTTGTATAATTCATAAGTTAGCATGACCAGAGTGTTGAATTGCAAAAGTAGGACATCTGTCACCATGGGGAAGCAATGGGGGAGTATGCAGTGTTCTTCTGACAGCTGTGGGCTTGTTTGTGGTCACTAGAAAGGTGCCTACTTGATTTTTTTTTCTACTTTAGCATTCCAGACATCTTTCAAATGTCTTCTATAGAATATAACCTTCCCAATTTCTAGACAGTCATATTCTTTCCCAGGTTGGCCACTGGATCCTTCCTTTGAGTTCCTGGGACTTCAAAGCACATTGAACACCCTCACAGCCATTCTTGTCTAGCAGATAATGCAATATCTCAAGTTACACAACCACTGCAGAGAACAGGAGCTGGCTTAATTGATTTTTTGTAAAAGGATGAATTCCGAGTTTGCTGCTAACAGAGGCAAAGATGGGCTGAGCTGCAGTGTCACAAGTACAAAGGCATGAAGGAAAGCATCACATGGGACAGAGTAATCACACACAGCTGCCCAGGTGAAATGAAATAGAATTAGGCAGATTTATTCAGTAAATCCTTACTACAGGAATATCCTGCTACTTACATTAGTTCTCTCTGAGATTTCTCAGTGCACTCAACAGAAGCAGTGGTGCAGATTTTATTAATGACATATATTTTCACTCTCTTTTGTAGTTTGTGTCTTATTACTGCCAACCACTTTCTGCCTCTGCAAATGCAGTGGGACATCATGAATATAAGTACTTCTCCTCGTCTAGGACGCTGGTGTTTGCAGCTCAGAAGTACTGCTGCATTCACCGGCAGTGGCACAGTATTACACAAGTGTGAGCAGCAGGAGACTCCGGGCCAGCACTGCTTCCCCAGCTGCTGAGCAGCTCCGTTTGCGGTTCTGCTCTGCCTGAGCCAGCAGCACGGGCTGCGCCCGGGCAGGGCAGGGCAGGGCCGGGCCCGCTCTGCACGGAAAGCACCGCCGGCAGCTCCGAGCGCCACGGCCGGCAGAGAGCGCTCAGCGCGGGCTGCCGCAGCACGGCAGGACACACGGACAGCGAGCGGGCCATGGCAGGACACACGGACAGCGAGCGGGCCGTGGCATGGACACACGGACAGCGAGCGGGCCATGGCATGGACACACGGACAGCGAGCGGGCCATGGCATGGACACACGGACAAACACAAGGACAGGGAGCGGGGCCATGGCAGGGCACTGACACACGGACAGGGAGCATGGCCATGGCAGGGCATGGACACACGGACAGCGAGCGGGCCGTGGCATGGACACACGGACAGCGAGCGGGGCCACGGCATGGACACATGGACAGCGAGCGGGACATGCATGGACACACGGACAGCGAGCGGGCCACGGCATGGACACACGGACAGATACAAGGACAGGGAGCGGGGCCATGGCAGGGCACTGACACACGGACAGGGAGCGAGGCCATAACATGGACACACGGACAGACACAGGGACAGACACACGGACAGCGAGCGGGGCCATGGCATGGACACACGGACAGACACAAAGACAGGGAGCGGGGCCATGGCAGGGCACTGACACACGGACAGCGAGCGGGGCCATGGCATGGACACACGGACAGACACACGGACAGACACACGGACAGGGAGCGGGCCATGGCAGGGCACTGACAGACACACGGACAGACACACGGACAGACAGACGGCGGATCCTGCCCGGCTCCTCCCCAGCGGAGCGGGCGTGAGCGCGCTGCAGGGACAGGGAGGTGACAGCAGGGGCAGCACCAGGAGTGGCCCCAGGGAACTGCCCTGGCCAGCAGGCTGGACACCCGGCACGGCCTCGGGACCTCCCGAGCATGGGAAGCAGCCTGGGGACTGTGTACTGCAGCTTCCAACGCTCTGCATCCTTGGGCACCATTTCAGCCTTACTATTTACACTGAGAAATATTCGATAGTCCAGGAACAGCTACACATCAGGCAATCATCTTCTACAGCAGCACTTCAGCTCCGTCACTGGAGAGAGGAAGTCCTGTGAACCTCTATATTTTTATATTCCACCTTTTCCAGGAAGTGTTTTTCCTTATCTCAATCTTTTTTCATCAATAGCAGAACACTTTAACAATTCACTAACAACAAATTTCTCCTGTTGCTGGAAGTCAGCTTTGAATCAAATCTTGCTGTCAGTGAAAGGCAAGAAGGTTGCATGCACCCCAACATGCATAAAGCTGTTTCTATTTTTATATTCTACCAGCAATGTAGCTCCTTTGCTATTATCCATGCTTTTAATACTATCTTGTAAGACACCTTCTCCATTTCTGTATGATTTTGGCCTCTTAGAAGACTCAAGATAGGAACCAGAAATACCCAGGATTCAAGAATACCCATCAAAAACTGGAAAATTCTCTCAACACTCAGAAAATCAGCTGAGGTGTAAGAAATTCCTTGATGATGCTTCTTATTTTCCATAATAATTATATACCTCCCCCTAGGGGACTCTTAATTGCTCTGCCTACACTAAACTAAAAGCCCTTTTAGTTAAGCCCTACTTAATGTAGTCCCTATCTGGGAAGCACACTGTCCCAGAGAGATGCACTTTTCCCATGTACTCTAATGCAGTCATTCTCTGAGAGCATCACCCAGCTGCTCAGACTGTGACCTCTAATCATGTTCTCCCTCTCTTCAAAATATTCTAGGCTGGAAGTCTGAAGGCAATCATTCTAGAATCTTGTTTACTGTTAAATTAAAACAGTAAGTGATAGAAAATGATTTAATGTCACTTTTAAGGGAAGATTTCTACTCTGTGCTTTAACAGCCTGCAAGCTGCTACAGGGAATATTTTTGTAATGTAACAAGACAGAGAATTCATGTTACATCATTCACATGAGGGAGTTCAACTCACAAATTTCAGCCCAGTATACTTGAAAAAACAGCAATCAAACACAAGCTTGCCCTACACATCTTATCTGTACATCTGCCTGGACTCTGAACACGCAGGAAGGCAGCTAACCCGGCCAGACTGCTCCTGAGGAAGCAAAACGTGTTTAGCTGTTACTAAGAGCTTACTGCAGAGCTCAAGGTGCCTACAGCAGGTCTCAGTAAAGATTCTCAAGCACCCAAAATCACTGAAGTGCTTTGGTGCAGAGAGACCCTCACCAGGACACAGCAGCTGAGTAACTGGTCCTGCAGTGCCAAATAAACCAGGCAGTCACACGGACTGTGGAGCCCAGCTCCTGAGTGACACCTCTGTGCATGGAACAGCCTGGGAAGTATTTTTAGCAAGACACTAATTTTAGACATTAATGTAAGTCAAACATTAAAAATTATTTGCTACAGTCACAGTTTGCCTTAAGATGCAACATGTGGGGTTTTTCAGTAATATGGAAAAGGTACATGCAAGAGATTTAATTATCTTACCATACAGGTTCATATTTCACATACTTTTATCTCATCAACTGTAGCAATATTTTAACATCATTTTGTTAGTATTCTAAACTTCCCCAAGTTTTTGGTTTAGGGAAATACACAGAAACAAAGAATTATTTTAACCTGGATGCTGAAAAAATATTATTTTTCCCTATCAAGTACTGACTAGCTACATGTTTATCATCCACAGTAAACAGACCAGAACGGGTTTTTTAGTCAATGAACCATGTCTAAATAGATCTTGCTGTTTTAGCCTCTAAGTATGACCACAGAAAATGACATTTAAATAACCAGAGAATCATAGAATTAGAGGCTGTAAGAGACCATCTAGGCCATTGGAGCTTGACTGACAGCCTGAAGGACAATTCAGCCAAGCCAAGGTCCATTCTTTTTTCCCAAGAAGCCACGAGGAGCAAGCTGTGAGTCACAGGAATTGCTGTGCAGGTGCTGCCCTGCTCACCACCATATTTACTGGGGACTCACATCCCTCACCAGATGATAACAAAGGACCTGGCAAGACTGTACCTGACCTGGTATGGATCAGGTAAGGCTGTAGAGCAAAATCCAGCCTTTATTTCATTAAAGTGTTCTGTATGATTTAGTCCATTCTCTCCCAGTCCAGATAAATACAACTAAACCTCCCATAGGTGTTCTTCAGACTTGTTTACAAAAATCTCCCAAGCACAGTACATGCACGTGTACCTCCACACAAACTGCAGTTAATGACTTTGCTTAAATGTGACGGGGGATTGAAGACAAAATGATGGATTTTGCACTGACCTGTGTCAGTCACTTTTGCTGCAAACAAAGCACATTATATCTCTGACCCTACAGCCAGAGGTTCTCTGGAATAATGGGTGCTCTTTATGTTTCAGCAGCTTTTCACCTATTAGAAAGCTGATGTTCCCTTTCCTCCCTTTTCCAGGTTTAGCAAACCCCATCTGGCTATTTTTTGTAAACATTCCAGACTTGCTGTACAGTAAGTTTTCAGTGTCTTCCTCCTAAGAGCAGAGTAAAAAAGCAAGTGCCTTACTCCTGGCCTCGGAGGAGGTCACATTAATATATCTGATATTGGCAAGCCTATGAATATATTGCAGAACAATGATTGCTTTTTTTGAACCAGCATCACAGTGTTGACACATTCAGCTTGCAGCCCTTCACAATTCCCCATTCATGCTTTGCATTATTGCTGCCAAGCAGTTATTCTTCATTTAATGTTTTGCATCTGATTTATTCTTTGCCTGCTTTTGCACTTACTGAATCATATGTTATTATCTCAGGTTATTTCTTCCATGAATTCTAAATTCTGTCTCTCAAAGAAAGAATTTAGGAGCAGTTTCAGGTTGCTATCATCCAGACATGTTAAAAATATACTCACTGCCCCCTTAAGTGTGCATGAAAACTGTCCCCATAGGGATGGCAGGACTTGCTGAGCCCCATCTGAACCAGCTCCCCTTTCTGGCAGCAAACCACTGGTAGCTGAATGCTGAGCATGTTGTTTTGAACAGTTTTACAGTGGAATTCTATTTTTACCTCATTGGATTGCTCATCAGAATGCTACACAGTTTGGTTCAAAGCCTCACAAAGTCAGATATATGACAGCACTTGGACTTTCTCTTATCTGCTTAACTACTGAAAATGGAAGGAACTTGCCCTGATACTTGTACATCACAAAGGAACACAATGTTTTTTACCTCCTTACTATTCTCAAGATGGTTGTTCAACAGTTTGGTCTTGTATCCTGCTGACACTAGTGAAACTCTTTTGCCTAGGATTCCTCAGCTCTTCTTCTCCTGTCTAAAGAGAGATCCAGCATCATGTGCATCTCCAGACCACCAGGATCTCTCCCCCACATCCTCTGTGGCTTTCAAAGGTAATTGCTAATGCTTCAGAAATTGCTTCAGCTACTTCTGTAGTCTAGGATGAGTTCCATCAGAAACTGCCAACTTGAATACATCCAACTTATCTAGCAGTTTAATTCATTCTCCTCCTGTTCTAAACTGCCTCTTATTCTCTGCCAAAATCCTGCAGCCCTCTCTGAGTCCCTCATCTGTGCTGGTGGCTAAAGCTAAGATATGTAAGAGCAAAGAGTTTGTATCAAATGTGATTTCTCATTTTAACATTTCTGTTGATATTTTGAGCATCTATTCATAGCCTTTTGAAATTAATGCAGGAATTAATGCTTTTCAACCCTATTTACTGTTGGTTTGCAAACTATTTACAAGTGTGCAGGTTCCAGGACCTAATTCTATAGTTAGAATTCTGCCCAAATAAAAAACCTCCAGAATTGCTTTAGTGCTCTAACTAAATGTAATGTGCCATTAAGCTAAAAATATTTATTTGAAGTTTTACTTGCCAAACCATAAAATTCATGATGAAGAAAAAAAAAAAATAAGAAAAGGCTTGAGTTGCTCAAGTGTTCCAAATTTTTCTTTTTACCAATGAAAAATACCTACTGAGATGATAAACAATGGCTAAAAATCACCTGGAAGTTCATGTGTTCCTCTCCCTCCTTTTGTTGCTCTCCCTGGAATCAGAAAAAAAGATAAAAACTGATAGAAAGAATAAGAGCGAATATGAAAAAGCCCAATGGATTTATAAAAGCTATGTGAATGCAGATACAATTGTGTATATTTTCAGATTTCTTGACACCTGGGCATAGCAACTGACAGAGAGTACAAAGCTGAACCCAAATCACTCTTGCTTCATTTGAGGAACGGAACCAACTGGCCCAAACTTCTTTACTGGAGCAGCTTTACCAACGAGCCCCTTCTCCAGCGGCAGCTGCAGTTTCTCTTTTGCTTTCTCATCCCCTGAGTTAGCACGAATGACTTCCCAGCCAACTTTGTGCTGATTTCTAATGTCACAGCAGAGCAGTGATCACCTGGGAGCTGCGGTCACGGCGCAGCGTCAGCAGCTCGGTGCCAGCCCCCAGCGTGCTGAGCCAGCAGGCCCCAGCTGTCCCTTGTCACTGCAGGCTCTGCTTGCCTTCAGCAAACATGCTGTGCATCCAGATGTGTCAAAATGTCTCACTTAAACAAGGGAGAGCTCTGGACAAGCATCTTTCAGGAGTAGTTCATGTTTTATTTATCAGTGTGCTGCTTTAGAAATCATTTCCCATCATGCAGGGCTCAGAACTAAGAGTGGAGGGATGTATCCATGTATCTTACCTGCTGCCTCTCCACAAAGGAAGGAGCCAAAGTGAAGATGCTAAAATGGCATGGACACTCTCATTCTGTGTCACTTACCTGCAGCATAAATGCTGCTGATGTGTAAGCACTTGGAGAGTTACAGAATTCTCTTCTTTTTTTCTGCTGCTCCCCGCAGCAAAATTGCATTAGAAGAGATGTCAAATGTATTTAATAATTTCATGGTATGATCACCTCTTTAGAAATTTAAGTCCATATTACTGGCTAATGAATGAGAAAATCCTGAAATATAAAGAGATTGTGCATTATCCAGAGAAGACTCTTGAGGAAGCTGAGAGATGATAGACACAAGAATAGTCAAAGCACATGATGGGATACATGTCAAATTAGATACCAAATTTATGTTTTCACACAACTTCACTGAGAGATATTAAGCAAGAGAGATTTCTAAAGGGAGGGGAGATTTAATTTTGCTTTGCAATTACAGTGCACTAAGTAAAAGTTAAGTGCCAAAATAGAACTTGCTTCATGTCGTGTTTAATTTTGAAGAGTTCCTACCACTATTGCTGTTCTGGGAGTAGTAAATGGAATGTGCAACATGCCCTGGAAACAACTGACATGCTCCCTGTACAAGCACCTTCTTGGTGCTGTTAATGAAATCTTCTATGCCACTCCACACATAAATAAGTTTGATTCTAACTTTTGCTATTTAAGAATAGAACAAGGGTACTCAGCACTCTGACCAAAACAAACAAATATTACTTAAACTGTGCAATTTCTCACAGGCTCTGATCAAAATTGCTTTCAAAGTCTTTTACTCAATCCAAAAACCAGAGTGTTTTGTAGTGAGGGATAAAACCATATCCCCATCTACTGCAAGTACACTGAAGCAGTTATTCTGCCATCTGGAGGACTTTTCTAACGTTTCAGAAAATCTCAATCCAAACATAGTCCACTTTGGACAATGCTTTTTATTTATATATTAATAAATATTCCATAGAACAGACATAAATCATCAGGAATTAAATCTAGGGGGTTCATTTGCAAAGACAGAGTATTGAAAAATAAAACAAACCAAAAACCACACAAGTTTACTGCTCCTACTTCGGTTTTTTGGGGTCTTTTGGTTTTTTTCCTCTAAAGCACTCTCC
The DNA here is from genome assembly GCF_014805655.1 of Passer montanus. Taxonomy (NCBI): domain Eukaryota; kingdom Metazoa; phylum Chordata; class Aves; order Passeriformes; family Passeridae; genus Passer; species Passer montanus. Next base: position 3,555,249 of record NW_024369929.1, read on the forward strand.
TTTAGTGTGCAGATGCCTGGCCCAGAGATCCAGCTGCATCCTGGATGGCTCTCTTGCTGTCCTGGCGAACAACCACTTGCATGTTTCCTTCCTTTGCTTTGTTTATCTTTTACATTTAACTCAGCAAGCTCTCCAGGGCAGCACTGCCTCACTCCACAGACACACAGCCACAGCTCTGAGCACAAGCAGAGGCTCTCCCAATGCCAGCCCTGCCTACAGGAACACCACGGAGCTGGAAGCTGTTCCATGGCACTGCACCACTCCGGTTCAGCCCCTGGATGGCTCTCTTGCTGTCCTGGTGAAGTTTCCTTCCTTTGCTTTGTTTATCTTTTACATTTAACTCAGCAAGCTCTCCAGGGCAGCACTGCCTCACTCCACAGACACACAGCCACAGCTCTGAGCACAAGCAGAGGCTCTCCCAATGCCAGCCCTGCCTACAGGAACACCATGGAGCTGGAAGCTGTTCCATGGCACTGCACCACTCCGGTTCAGCAGCTCTTCCTTAACACACAGCTCATTCTCAGCCTCTGAGGAAGGACTTTGCTATGGACACAAGAAATTGGATTCATACAAAGAAAGAGAGCTTGCCTTCTTGATTTCTCTAGCCAACACAGGTTTTGGTGCAGTTTTTCTCGAGCTACTGACAGGGAGGGCTGAAGGAGAAGACTGTAGGATTCTATACCTCCTCTGTAGGTGTCTTTTTTCAAGATAAAGATGACTGCTAGGTAATGAAGCCACTTCCAGAAAGTTTTCTGTAATCTACATCATAACTTTTTCTTCTAGTGGCAAACAACTGGCAAAGGCTGCAAATTTTACCACTGAGCCACTGGAGGAACAGAGTAGTCTTATTTCTTCCTCTTCCTCAACTAAAACTATAGAATAATTCCACAAGAGGGGCAATTAATTGAAAGAGAAATCATAGGGACAGTGCTTTAAAGCATGCTGCAGAAATCAGCTAATTTTTATTTCAGACCAGTGCAGTACAAGGTAGGACTGTTCTGACATGGTACCTAGAAGTCTCCTCTGAAATAACCATATAAAAAGTGGTTCCCAAAAACCAAATAAGAAGTGCAGAAGCCCTGTCTCATAGATTTTATATTTAAAAGTAAGCATACTAAAAGAAAGACAAGTAATTTTAGAAACTATTTAAGAGGTTTCCCTAACATATATAAACTGCCATTTTTTATATAACAGAAATATACATTTTGATTTCTATATAAGATTGGAAATAATAATGTTTCATACTAGACCATCATTGTGGTAATAGCAAACATTACCACATTACCACCTAAAAACATCTGGTTGTCTGTGTGAATACAAAACAGTGAGGAGGTGTCTGCTATCGGAATAAAGTGCTTCAACTCAAGTGATTAAAATAATGAGAAGAAGAATAAAAAAAGAGAGACATCAGTCAATCATTTTGCTTGACCTCTTTTAACTTAGAAACCATTATTAGCACAACACATTTTTTCCCACTTGCCTTTGGAATTGTGACCATCACCACATCATTCTTACAGATACTGAACAAACTCTCTTGTAGTACTCCTCGAATTCTACCAACAGTTATGGAAATTCAATTTGTCCCTTGGCATTTTTGTATCCTGGGAATGGATTTTTACACTGAAGGTTCAAATATCTGGATCCACCACACAATCTCACTGACACCAGGGGGAACTGGGCATAGGCCAGTAGCCATGGTAGTACTAAACTATCTACAGTTAAAATAAAAACTAAAAGACACAACTGCCAATCCTGGAAACTGGTCCTAGGTATCAGCTGTACAAAGTAGTGGAAAGGTTCTTTATATTTCAAAGATAAGCCTTATTTTACAATAGTGTCTATAACTTTGATTAAATTAAGCCAGAACATCACTTCTATAATTTGCTTTAAAACTTCAAATGGCAGTAAAAAACTCAATCAAAATAAAAGACATAAAATAATCTTTGTAATTGAATTTCCTGCTATTTTTCTATATACAAAGAGATGCTGTGACTTAAAATCCAACGAAGCGTTTCCACTTCTGAAATCTCTGTGAAATACAAACTGCAAGACATTAACAGAACACAGGATATTTATTCTGCTCATGGAATCAACTTGTTGCTAAATGTTAAAGGAAATGTACCATTATTCCCTGTGACTCCACCCTTCCCTGAGGGAATAATAAAAAGAAAGCAAAAACATCACCTTTCTACTTTCGCTTGATTTTACTTTTCCTTACCAGGATTCTTTTTGGCAGGCTGGTAACAACAATTTCATTGTCCCAAGAGCCATTCCTGGTGAAGAAATTTTTTGTTATGCAGTTATCATTCCATGGAGAGCCTTGTAAGTAAAGCACAGCGTGGAACACAGGCCTGTCCAGCTCCTCAGCTCCTTAACAAAGCTGCAGTGACCAACACAGCACTGACACAATGAGAACGCCAGGAATCTGTGGTATTCCACCCTTTGCATAATGGTTCTACTTAAAGACAGCCTTCAATGAAATTGTTTTTAAATGAGATTTCTATCAGTTCTTTTTCATCTTTGAAATGGATAAAGACTTACTGCAAGCAAGTACTTTTAGCATTTTTTCAAGAGACACTGCATTGATCACCTAAAGTCAAATGTACAATAGAGAAAGGTAATTTTTTTCTTCTGTATTTTCTTTTAAGTTAGTTATGCAGTTATGGTCAAGATTGCTTTTTGAAAAGTGTGTCTTTCTGTTCTTCAGTTTAATCACTTCTCAATATTTCAGTGTTATTGCTGTGAGCATTCTTTTATTAACTTTCCAATTTTAGGGTCTGTTTCTCCATATCATCTCATTTCAAAAAAGCTTTTCTTAGCCCTTGATTATCTTCTTGCTTTTGAAAACATCTTTTTCCTCTACACATCTCTAGCTTTATGCTTCCTAACTACTTCACTCAACCTCAATGAAATTCTAGTTGATAAAATAACATAGGGCAAAAGATACTGGTCACATCATCAGCAAGATCTTTGCTTCATTTGCTCAAATGACCTAGAAAAAATCATGCATTACTGAGTTATCAACTGACAGATCCAACAGAAGCTACTTTTAAGGTGGCATCTTGCCTTTTGGCAAGAATTTTAATTTTTCACTCCATGAGCATTAGCGATAAATAAGTGGGACGATTCAAAGTAGATCAAAAAGTAGAAACAAAAGTAGAAAAGCTCACTAAGCACTAGTCTAACTGCTCCCAGGAACCTAAAAATAATATTTTCCATGGGGTATATTTCAGTGTTGAAAATAAACAGAATGTCTTTACTTGCTTGACTAGTTTTACACACTTTATACCTCACCCCAAACTCATCTAGAGAGGATGGATTTCACAGCTATCTGCACCTTGTTGCCTAATGAATTTACTTGGGAAAAATACTGTAGTGGAAAAACATACTTGGATTCAAACACAAAGTAAAATAGACAAAATTCTGGAAACTTTTAAAATTCCCATTTGGTGGTTCTTTAGTTGTACTAGTATGTAACACAGGCAATAAGCTAAATTTTAGTTTAAGAGTCATGTATATCTTCCGAGAGTGCAAATCTGGGGTATCTTTTAAATGTGACTGTAGTCAGAATTATTTGTTTAAAGGGGGCAGTATATGCCCTCAAACACAACCAGCATGAAACCTCTGATTTTACATGAAGTGTAAACCAAATATTACATCAGTCTGCTGCATCTACTTGTCCCCTCTTTTTTTAAAAACTAAAATCTAAATGGAGTTGGCATATATCACAAAATGTTTACAGCCTTTGTGGGTCCCAATGGCATGTTTTTCTACCAGGGCTCATTCTGTCATATCTAGAAGCTTTATTTTTAGCCAATGGCAAGTTATTTTGGTTTAAAAGACCAGACTTAGTACCAGTACTTCACTTGGTGTTGCCAGGTTTAGATATTGTTACTTAACAGAAACTTCCTTGGTATCCCTAAGGACACCTCCAGTCCATCAGTACTGTCAGCAAGCTCATCTCTGTGCTGGAGCCAGGAAATACCCATGGACACACTAAGGGGGCTGTTCCCCCATTTCCCAGGAGAGAGGGACAAACCTCCTGCCTTCTGCTGCTGTGGTTCACTTTTATTCCTACTCCATTTCAGGAACTACTCACTCACTGAGAGCAGAACAAAGAAACCAAGTTAAATTAGGTGTATAAAGCCCCTAATTTCTCTCAAGATTTAAATTTCCATTCCCAAAAGAGAGATGAAATTTCCAATTCAGCAGCTAATGCAGCAATAAGTGAACGAATGTTTCATGTGTTGATTATTTCCCAGATAGCAAAAACCTGTGCAGGTGGCTAAACTTACTGGATCAATAGTGAATACAGATATTTCAGATAACTGGATTGACTCCTTAGTGGATGGTTAATGTCACCAGTGCAGCACTCACACCTTGGCCAGAATTCCTACAGCAGAACAAAGCAAATTAAGGTAGGAATGTCTCTGATTGACACCACACCACTTCAAAGACAAAATACAACTGTAGCTGGTATTTCTGTGTAAATGGGAATAACTTTGCTGTAGTGTTCTAAATTAATTAAACTATTTTCATACCCAATTTAGTGTAGATATGACTAAATCAATTTATATAACACTCTGAGGAATTAGGTTCATCCATTAATTCATTAAATCAAATTAAAACTATATAAGTGCAGCTGAAACAATTTTAATTGCAGTCAGAAAAACTAAATCAATTGCATTATGTGAATGTAAATTATTAATCTAATGAGTCCTTTACTGATTGCTATTGATTTGTTTACTAGTAAAATAAATAGTTTATAATTGGCATTTTAAGCCAACCCATGTGACTTCTAGATTCCATACATGTGCACACACATGCACACACAGGAATGGATGTGGATGGACACCCATCCACAGCCAAGCTTTAGCCAAATGCCTTGGGGTTTTTTCAGACCTGAAGAATGAGCAGCTCCTTTTTACCAGTGTTACACCTGGAACCCAAGAGCAACAGAAGTCACAGCACAGCTTTTGATTTGCAGCACAAGTTGAACATACTTGCTTTAAAATTTGGCATTTAATAATTACAATTATCAATAAAGGGACATTAATTGCACTTCTGGACTGTATTAGGCTAAATCTGTCCCTGTAGAAGAAAAAACCCACACAGTATGCAATGTATAGAGTGCTATCTGAATTAGCAACTGAATGGAAATTGTGTCTGTTGCGACCCCCTGGGATTTTTCACAGGGTGTTTGTAAATCTCCAGTGCCAGGGGATGCTTCAGGCTTTGCACACAACACATGTGGTCAGACCCCTCAGCCTGACAACAGCCCAGTGCCACCTCCCCTGTGCCCTGCAGGCAGAGAACCTGAGCAGAAACAGAGTTAGGTAATGAAAATATGAATAGTACCTTTGTTGGGTAAAAAAGGAAACTGCCAACTCTACAACAGAATAAAATTGTTGTATCAGGTATCTGCTTCTAATCCTGCTTATATTGGCACGAGTTAGAAAACAGACCATAATGATGTTACCAATTGAAGGCTACAAAATACAATGAAATCATTATTAAATTAGTTTATTCTAAAGACAGAGCAAAATAGCTCGTCATTTTAGAAATGCAAACAGCTTCTAAATATTTTGCAAAAAAAATTTGTAAAATCCAGCTTAAAAAACCTACTCTAATAATACACTGTATATAATATATAACATTAGCAAAATTACTACAGTAAAAAAACTTGGCTTCTAACAAGTGGTTATTTAGCAACTGGATTTTAAACCTGGAGCTCCTTCTCCATCTTGTAAATTCTCAAACTTGTTTCTGTAGAAACACTATTCCTTTATTCAGCAGAGCAAAGATGGAGATCTGCCAAACTGTTATGCAAGATAATGAAACAGTTTCTCAGAGGGTGAGAGATCACATGAAATCACATGCACTACAGAAGGATTAAAATTTCAGGAATGTTGAAAGTTTTACCTTCCATTAACTTCATAAATTACATGACATTTGAGTTTCAAATAACTGCTTTGCCCTCAAAGTTTTGAGAGTAGATAATAAACTAAGGATTTGTGTTTTCAAAACCCTATTCCATTTTTACCATTTTTCACATGGGCAGTAAATTCAAACCCTAGATGGAAGAAAAATAGTAAATTTTCTCTAGCAATGGCAACTGCTCAAACTGAAGCACAGTTTTTCATTTACTCTTTTGTTTTCTTCTGCTGATGAAACTGATACAGATAAAGCTAGTATTTCATGAAAACCCAGATTTCTGCATCGACACTGATCTCCATACTTGCTATGATATATCAGCCTACATTTGAAAGGCTCTGTCTTAGCCTCAATCCCTATTTTGACTCTGTATGTCAGGATACTTTTGCTCACAAAGAATTTTATATTTCAATTTCAAAAGACCAATTCTGTTAAGGATTTTGTAAGCAGAACCTGTCATAATGATACAAGTACAGAACTGATACTTCACTAGCACAAGTCACAAGAGGACTGCACACATATATTTTACCATCAATCTACAAAAAGAGATATTTCCAATAGTTGTCCCTGCTCCAGCATTTCCTTACCATGAGTCCAAAATTTACCTTCAGTATGAATCACTTTTTTACAATCTGTTTATGAGCTGAGCTGATCAGTGTCCAGCAACTCAAACAATTCAGTCCTGAAGGGCCTAATAAGAGGAAGTTCTCATCAAAAGATTACTGTGATGATGCCACGTGAGGTACACATGGTCTTCTCAAATGATGTTTGGAGAAAAAAAATATTTTGTAAGGCTATTTTTTCCTTTTGCAGAATTAAATTAGCTTTTAAATTAATGAGCTTTTTATTTTCACTTTTAGAATACATAATAAAAATATTAAGATATTGCAAATTTTTAACAGGAAAATGTACATCTTGAGACCAAACACAATAAAAGGAGGCACATTATATCTTCTATCATTAATCTTAAGCTTTTAAAGCATTAGTTTGCCTACATATTACTAAGTAGTCAAATAAAACCACTAAAAGAAAATTATACTTTAGCTGTCCCTTTAGAGCTTTTTCCTACAGTGGAAGACACAGTTCTTTTAAGGATTAATTATACACATGTAATTCAAGGCACTGACTGTACTGGCTGGTACACAGTTCCAGCACACAGGTTACTCACCAAACACATAACAAGTGGGGTACAGCTCAGAAATCTGCCAGAGAGGTCCCACAGACTGCTCCTCACTGCCCCAGAGAACATTCCAAACTCCAAACCCTCTATCAAGGGTATTCCTTGAGAATCACTTTTTACTTCAAGTAAGACCATTACAAATAAACACTAAAAATTAAAAGCTCCACAGCTCAGCCCCTCCAAAGTTCATCAAGGTTGGTGGCAGATGAGAAGCCTTATGCCCTAGGACCAGTGAACCAGCATTCCTCCTGGGGATCTCTCAACTTCTAAAAGGATGTATTTTATTTATTTTAAATAAACAGACTCTGAGATGTGTACAGAGAGGTCAGTCGAGACTACTGTGAGCTAGATAGTTTTTCAGAAATATCAGTCCATAATTGTTTATTTAATATCCTCCAGTATCACAAATAACTTCCAACCATGAGATGTACAGCTTTACATCCTACATAGATCAGGCAACCTGAAAGAAATATATGACTCTGCTGAGCTCAGAATTGTACCCAATATAATACTGAGATACTTGAGAAGACAGCTGCCATAGTATTAAACTAAAACACAGCCACTGATACTCAGCTTCTTGGCAAGAACTGCCTGACAGTACAGAAATAGGATGCTGGTCTGCTCAGTCATGTGTCCCTTTAGACATTGGTAATATTTTGTCACTTTGCCAGGATTCATTCATGCCTTTTGGATATGATACCACAGCCACACTCACACAGAGATGCTCTGAATCAACAGTCAGTTCTTACCTGCCTGGTCTGCAGGTCAAAGTTTAAGCAAATACAGAGGAGAAATGTTGCAATGGGATAATTATATGTACAATGGTTCAGTCTCAGGGTTTTCAGCTGAAGAACTACAAACCATTCTCAAGTAGGCACAGCATTAGAGAATATCCCTGTGGAGAATCTTGTGTTGGCAAGAGATGGACTGGATGACCTAACAGGACTTTTCTGTCACTAATATGATTCTCTGAATTGCATGCTTTTTGACAGTATTACAAGGTTCGACAGCATTTCTCTTCAGAAGAGGGATTAAGGTCAGTAAGTATCAGCATCAACTAAAAAAGTGCACACGAGGCAATTGTGATTGCAGTAGGCAAAAAGACATTCACAGTCAGAAAAGTACACAGTGCCTGTGTCTTCTGTACATGCTAAAATCTATGATGTCATCAAAGATCTATATGGAGGAACAAGGAATACAAGACTCAGGCTTCCACACTGGTTTTCCTCTTCTAGAGAAAGAAGACAGGTGTAAGATGCTATAAAATAAAAGCAGTAAAGGTCAATATCAGAGGCACAAAAAATAAATATTAATTTAAAAAATGTGTTTGGAGCAAATTGCACAAAAAGTCATGTTAATTAGCATTCATCATTAAAAGCTCAATGCCTAGTAAGAATTGAAGTTCAACTTCAGAAAACAAGTTTTGCTGTAAAATCAAAGGAACACAGGAAGGTTTCAGAAAACCATGAAGTATCTTTATTTCCCTGTCATCTGTGTTCTTTCACAGGGACTATCACAGGGAAATGCTGTAATCCCCACTAAGGCAGTGGGATAACACACCATATCCAACAACCATAAGACATAACAAACTTGAGCAATCTGTGCCAGAGGGCTCAACGTGTGGCTCTTGAGCTCCACATAGCCCTGAAGCAGCTCAAGTCAGCTCTGATCTGTCACAGGGTCAGCAGTGTGGCTGTCCCAGAAAGTGGCTGCTCCGGAACCAGAGTGTGACAGTGAGTCACTGAACAGCTTCTTGGTCACCATCCAACCCAGCTGTGCTCCCATCCTACTATTTTTAAAGCTTCCCTTCCTTTCAGTTCTCTAAATGTACCAGCAAGATGCCTCTGCAGTGTCCGTGGAGTGTTGTATAAACACAGATAACAAACCCAAATACTCAAACTTTAATGTTGAAAATGTTGGCAATACATAGTAATCAATGTAGAAAGATTAATTATGTAACTATTATACTCCCATCACCATATGATGTTACACATTCCATCTTCTCCACAAAACATCACAGAGATCTATTAAACTTCAAAGAGAATCCAATGTGAGAAAAGAAAACATTTTTTCTTCTGACACAGAAGATTACAGCTAAGAAGGTACTCAGTGTGTGATGGCACCTCATCCTTCAAAAAGTTACCTGCATGCTGAACCCTGAGCCTGCTTCTTTCCCAAACTGATTTATTACCTTCCACTCTCTATAAGAAGGAATCAGTCAAATTAATTTCATCAGTCAGTTGCATAACTCTTAATCTACAGGCAGTTCAAAAGCCAAGATAAGTGCATCCACTTGGTGAAATCACTAGTGTTTTCAGGAATCTTAGACTCTAGAAGTAAAGGAATTAGAAATTTACCAGAGAATATTCAGAAATTCCTCTGAAATATTTTCTCAGAGAATTTACTTAACTTCCAGTTCCAGGTCACCGGTTTCCTTTCATTAAGTTTCAGATTTTGTTTGGATCACTCAGGTCTACAGTTCAGAATAAGAGACAGTATCAATATTTTTTTTTAAGACAGTCTGCAGGTTTCTTCAAGACTTGTGCTATACAGCATTCTGCTGCATTCCAGGATACAATGTGAACTTAGGCCTTGAACTGATACTAAAAATTATTTATCTATAACATAATTTGACATTTAAGACAATTTACTCATAAAACTGACAAAACTCCTTATGTCAGCAGATTTTGTAGTTTTCCTTAGAAAAACATTAATAAAGGAATTGCAAGTTCAACACAGGAAAAATTGGCTAAGACCCAGAAATGAAGCCAGCTGAGGTGAAAGAAAACTTGGTTCAAAAGGGTTTGAAAATAGTTTCTATACATATTTAAATACTCTGGTATGTGTGTGGGCTGGGTTAGATCTCAAGGGAAAAGTAATGAGATAAGCCCCTTCCTGCTGGTAAATGGTAACTGCAAGTCAGCAGCTTTGTGACTCCAAATTCCCTGGACTTTCCCATCCTACTGTCTCCTGCTTGTCACGTTGGAAAAGCTGGTGAAAGCAAAGACAACCAGCTCAAATAATACAGGAGGAGTCTTTAAAAATGTATGGTGTTTCAAGGATTTCCTGCAATCCAGCCATTTAGAACAATAACTGCCCATCTTTCTATCAGCCTCATAATTGTATCAAAGATGTATTCAGAAAAAACAGAAGTTTCAAGCTAGATGGATTTGAAAACACCAGCAAACCTGTCAAGGTGTTCAGAGGAGAACCTGTGCTGTGGCTGTACCACACCTCCCAGCAAACCAAAGGTGCCCTTACTGCAAATGCCCAAGAACAAACCTCCACACAAGCACATTCCAAAGGACAATGACAAAAAAAGGGAGCATGCATAAAAGCCAAATTCTTTGCTCTCTAACCTCTGTGTCAGATCTTCTCATCAACCACCTTTGCTGCCATCTGTCAGGAGGGTGTGATTACCAAGTATTCCAGCTGACACTGGTGGGAGCAATACTCCAATTTTTAAATTATAACCATCCACTTCTGAGCATTCCCTCCTGACTCCTGGATACCAGAAAAGAGCAATCTCATTTAGAGTATTAATGGATTTAAAGAAAATCTATTAAAAGTGAAGCAAGATAGCACTAATGAGGTCTGAACACTATGTGGCAATAAAAAGACAAAAATAGCGAAGTAAGATTAGAAGTAGGCATTGACAAAATTGAACTAAAGGATTTGCACTCAACTAATGTTTGGTATTTTTTTATTTCACTCTTCATTTATATTATTATAAGCAGCTTCCTTTCTGTTGAAGCAAGGAAGGGAGTGGTAGAGCAGCAGAAATAAAGCCAATGGATGGTGAAAGGTCCTTATTGAGTAAGATGTCTCACTTTGTTCTGGATATCCCTGTGCTTGGAAAAAGCACACACAGGGTACAGGTTTGCTGTTTGCTAGGAAATAAGAAATATTACAACATATTTTGCTTTGGCACATTTAATACATATACAATGAAGTTCTTCAAAATATGAAAAAACTTGAGGCTAGGCACAATAATCAAATTTTATGAGGCCCATGCTTTTCACAGAATTATTCTCTTGTGCTAAGGTAGCATAGAAATGTTTTAGATCTCTTGTTCAAAACTCACCCTTAATGGGGAAGGCATATTTTGGCCCAATATAGAATTGTGGTATTGAGTCAAAATCTGGCTATAAAGTGAAGAATAAAAAATAAACAGTTTATTTTTACTATGGCAATGAATTGCTCCATAATTCTGGCTCAATCTCCTAGGAATAACAGTCTGTAGAAAAATAAAAAATATATGCGGGTAACATAAAACAACTGTCAACTCATAACCAAAAAGTGCCAAGAAAGCTATAGAAATCCTAAACAATCAAGCTGAACAGGCAACATAAAGGCAAATAAAACTTAATGTTCAAAAATCCAAATAAAGCAAAGTTTTAGCATGACAGTTGTAAATTAATTCTGTCAAATCTAAAAATTTTGTGACCACTGATTTAATGGCAGAAAGCTCAGCAGAAACATCTGATCATTGTACCAAAAAAAGGCAACAAAGTGTTAAGGCAGTCTGGGAATTGAATGAAAATTAGCACTGAAAACACTATAATTTCCTCAAGGAATAAATAATAGGTCTTCACCTCAACTCTATGTTTATGAGTCATTGCTTCTAAAAAGGGAACTGCAGAGGAAATACATAAAATTACATAGAAAAATCTCTTCTAAGTAAGAAAAGGACTGCAAATGGGCAAACTGGTATGTTTTTATGATGGATAAAGATTACATTTTTGTCTCAGATTAACAGAAAGAAGATTTAACAAATTAATATCTGAACTTCCTAAAGCCAGTTAAAAAAATATCATAAAAAGAACAAGGCTTTTTAATTCTTGACGTTTAAACTACAGAATTCATTGCCAGTGGAAATGTCAGGACAGAAACTTCACCTCTCCTGTGTGTATACATTTCAAGAATATACAAGCACTGTCAACAGTTTTGAAAAAGATGTTAAAACTTAGGATTAAGGCCCAACCTAATTTCTTCTCAAATGAGAGAAACACAGAGTTATTCAAGAGAAATATTTTTGTGCCCATGCTTACTTGAAACATCTCCAGCATCTGGTTCTCGCCGTTCCCGCAGACAGGAAGCTGCACCACTGTAATCACTGTGTGTTATCATTTGCTACCCTCAGTGACATCAAGACTACATAAATAGAGCATTTAATCGTTGGGAGAGACTGGGGCTTTCCTTAGGGACAAACTGGTCACTTGCTAACGATGCATCACACGGCCAATGTAACCCAAATGCACAGTTCTGCACAAATTGTACAAATTCCTTCTGCTCCTCTGTACTGCAGTGCACTTTGCAGCAGAGCAGCTCTGCCTCACAAGGTCCCACTGATCACTGCCATTGTAGCACTCCCTTCCCTGCACATTTTCAATGCATTGAAAATGGACAGGGGAAGCAGAGATGCAACCAGAGTCAGACTACTGCAGGATGCATTGCTGGCTGACTGATGCTTTGAGTTTCTGGGGATTAGGGAGAAGCATATATTTGAAGCATATATTTGAAATTGCAGAACATATAGGAAAGTACATGTATTCTGTAAGAAATTATGCTATCAATATGTGTGATTAAAGAAAAAAGTTTATGTATCAGTCCAGTGTATGAGAAAATTAATTAACATATTCAGCATGCAGAGAGATGGATTTCAGCCAGCACAAGACAGAAGGAAGGGGATTCAAGCACTGAACATGGTGTGAGACAGTCAGAACTGGCATCAGGAAAAAGCAGGTAGGAGGCTAATTAGCACAAGATTTGGAGAATGGAAGAAAAGCCTTTACTAAGAAAACTGCAGTAGGCTTTCTCATGGAAATATCCCTACCTTTCAAATAAAAATGCTAGACTATACACTAAAAATCTATATTAGCTCCTCAGACCCTATCTCTTTTCTGTGAGCAGATTGTTCAGGATACAATAATTTCCTATCAAGCACATAGCCATTCACTTGTGGTAAACCAGTGTCTTCAAAAACTTTCTAACAGAGTTCAGCACTAACCTATATTTGTGAGGTATACCTTGTTATTGAGTTACACAGGCACATATGTCTGCAAAGTTACACGGGTATCAGCTGTGTGTCTCATCTGTGGTACCGCTGTTTGTCTCACGAATTCTGGCTGCTTTACTTGTTTAAAACTTCATTTCTTCCTTACAAACGGAGATGGAACACCCTTCTACATTTAGCCTACACACAATTGTGAAAGTATGGTGTTGTCAAAGCTGTGCCGTGAAGGAATTATCTCAAGTTCTGAGGCTTCTCTTGTCACTAAAAGTGCAACAAGATTAGTATGGAAAGATGGAATGGTTAAAAGAAAGGAAGGAAAATAAGAAAGGGGAGTATAAAGCACAATGCACCACTCCTGTATTAGCACAGGGTGTGTCCTAACTGCTGCAAAAGCAACCGTGGGCGTGATGTGCTCTGTAACCTGCTTGGCATGACCCCTCACAGACTGTGACACTGCTGCTTCCTAGAAGGACAGAAGGACACTAAGCTTGGGGTGGCTCCCCAAAAGCAGTTCCAAGATTTTCCTACATGCCTTCTGAAGAAAAAAATACTCAAACATCCAAAAAGGTTGAAAAGCAAGGTCAAGAGGGCTGGATTAGAACGCAATATTATTTCTTTATTTTGTAAGTTCATTGGTTTGATTTATTATACATACTGAAAATCGTAGCTAAGCAAAGTGCAAGTGAGTAAGTCAGAGAACTGTCCCTATGGGACACGAAGTAACTGTTCACTCAAAATTAATCCAACATATTTACAGAATAAAACAAAAAGAAAAAATCAAAAAGAAGAAAACTGTTCATTGTGTTTAAAGTCTCTACCTTTGTATTAAGAGTCTGGTTCAGGACAAATCACCTTCTGCACTTGAAATACCGCAGATCTATTACTTGTTCTGCCAATATTCAAACAGCTTTAGCTAAATATCAGTGCCTGTTTTTTGGATAAAACATACACAACTCTGAGAAGCAAACTACCCAAGTTTATACTTTATCTATAACATCTTTTCAACACTACTCTTCAAATTGTGATCTGAGCTCTGAGAGGTTAAAAAATGACTGAAGTTTTTTATTTGACATAATTCGATTTCATAAAGAATCTTTGACATAAGACAGTATTACTGCACAGTACTTTAATACCTTCTTTAAAGACTAATATACCTTATTCAAACAGACCTAATATACCTTATTCTAATATACCTTATTGCATTTTAAGTATTTAATCAAAGAATGGAAAGCAGGTTTAGATGGTGCTCCTTTCTTTGAGCATCAGAATAATTTCTTGAAAATCTTTGTCAAACATTTAATTTCTGCTATTTAATTTATTAAAGCCACCATTTATTGGGGTTCAGTACTTGGACCCTACCAAGCTTTGCAGCTGCTTCCCCCTCGTACTAAACCCTTAAAATCTTGAGCATCCTTAGTTTTTTCTGCTGATTCCTCCGAGCAGCTAGATTATATGAGCCCTCTTCCCCTCCAAACCAGGTGAAGCCCTGCACGGCTGCCAGCTCTGTTGCACAAGGGCCCCAGCAGGGCAGAAGGTTTGCAACAGGCTCCTGCACACGGGTGGGGCTGCCCCCGTGCCCCAGGGACGGCTGGCGAGGGGCAGAGGCAGGATGCCGATGTGGGACACAGCTCTGCAGAGAGCTGTCCCCGAGGACGGGACAAGGGCAGGGAAGTGCAGCTCAGACCCCATGCAGGCTGGCTCCAGCTGTGCAGGAGAAGGTACAGTCTGCTTTGGTCAAATGGCTGCTGACAGTATGCCTTGCTTCCCACTGCTTCTGCCCCTGCTCCTCAAAGCTGCATACCCTGCTTTTGGCTTGTTCTCCTCCACCTCCTTGTCTGCTCAGGTTTGGACTCCAAATTCCCTTCCCTTTTCTATAGGAGGCACAGTCCCTGCCAACTTCTTACTTCTGGCCCTGCTCCCGGGCTTTCTGCCCCTTATTAAAGGATAGAAAACCTCCAAAGGAGATCACACTTTCTTTACATAATCTATTTAATAATACTTTTCAAGTAATTCAAAGCTAACTCTCACTCCTGAAAAGATCTCAAAGGACTCCAACAATTTAAAAGACTAAAATCTGTGTTGAATTATTGAATACAAAGGATGACAAAACCCACTATTGTGGGCTTCCACAAATATACCCAAAATACCACAAATGCTGCCAAGCTCGGTCAGTCAAAACTGTGAGTCATAAGTGACTTAAAAGGCAAAAGGGCCAAGCACTTGAGTTTCTTTCACTTTTTTTTCAGGTCTGACACTTTCTTTGTCCTTTATCATTTGAGCTTTTGGTATATACTATAACCAAGTTCTAAAGCTGTTCCCACAGCTACAAGGGAAGAAAGATCAATGAAAACCTTCCTCAGGAAGAACAACTTAAAAAACCCACACCACATTCCATCAAAAAGTTTGGACTAAAATTACAGCAAATGGCAATACTGTATCACTGTGAAGCCCAACTATGCACCCTACTGGTGTTTTTCCAAAATGACCGTGAAAATGCATTGTGTCAGCTGGGAGGAAGATTTTGATACATTCCAATTCATCTGACTCAAAGACCCTTCAATTAGGCATGCATCTCTGCATTCATTTTATCATTTTTGTACATTGTACAGTCAAAATTAGAAATTATCTAATCTATCTGCATCACAGATGGCACACAGAGAAATCTTGACTAGACTCTCAATTTTTTTTATTTTTTTTTTTTTAATTTCTTCAGGCTTCCAGTTGTAAGCAGCAAGGAACCACTTTTGAGTTTAGCCTACAAGCTAATTTATATATCACGTTTCTCTCAATGCCAGGTAAACTGTGGTGGAATTCCAACACACATACTGGTATTTTCTTCTGTGCTCCTTAGTAACTCTTCAATCAGAAAGGTCCCAGAAACTTTTCTTTTAGAAGAATAATTTCCTACACTCCCAGCTTCATAAATATATCTAATAACAACAGTTGCTAGGATGACAATTCTTATTAATTTTGAGCACCTTCACAGGTTATGTTCAGATGAAATTATCTTTTAATTAGGTATCATCCTAAAGCACTACCAAAACCAGACTCATTCATTACTCAGAGAGCTTAAAAACTAACAATTAATGGGACTCATTCTTCTCATCTTTTTCCTTGTCAGCAAGGAACTGTCTGAAAACAGTTCTCTGCACTCAAGAAAACAGAAGCAGCTGCATAAAAGAGAAAGTCACTTTTATTTTCCTATGTTCTGCTGAAATTTCTGCATTCCCTGAACCATTACAAATGAACAGAGTATTTTCTGACACTTAGGATTCCCAAAATAGTTTAAAAACATATTGCTTTATCCTCTAATATCACATTGTGAACCATAAGCACAATTATAACAACTGATATTCTCTGATTTTTTTTCTTCAAAGGGCAAATATTTTTTTAAAAGATCTACACCTCAGTCCTCTTCCTCTCAAATGGAGTTTATTTCACTCGAGGTGTTCACTCAATGATATTTCTGCTAAGAACATTCGACCTTTAAACAAACATTCCAGACTATGTCCTTTGGGTGAAAACACACTGGTTGAGTTTCCTTCCACGTGTTTCCCTCCAGCATGTTTGCTTTGTTCAATGCCATATTTATCCTGCTCATTGATTCTGGTCTGCCAACAATACCTCTTTTCAACAAACTCCCTTCTAATATCCTTACACAAGGTCTTCCCCATTGCTGGGATGCTGAACATCCACTTCACTTTTAATTAGAGCAGCCACAGAAAAGGCAGTATGGGTGTCTGTTTTAACACCAGAGGAACCACAGGTCCTGACAAAAACTGATTTCAGGGCAAATTCTCCCCAGTCTTCTGAATATTTACTCTACCGAAGTGAAACAGTAGAGGAGGAAAAGATTTAAGAGTTCCATGCAATGCCTTGAGGTAAATTTAGGGGCACTATCACAGTGGTGAGAAACCATCTTTACCTTTTTAATTCCTCTTGATACATCTGTACTAGTGTTTTTAACACATTTTAACATATTTGATACTTAGAGAACTGTGTTTTCTTCTGTGTTTGTAACTCATCTGATACAGCAGGACTCTGATGCTAACAGAGCACTCTACTACTGTAATGTGAATAATATTCACAAAAGCTGAAGATGAAACAAGACAAACTGTGCCAACATTAGTGTGGAAGCCACTGTAAGATCACCACAAAAGCTGAAGATGAAACAAGAGAAGACAAACTGTGCCAACATTAGTGTGGAAGCCACTGTAAGCCACTGGTAAGGAAGAGCATTAAGGGACAAAATATAACTGCAGATCTTCAGCTGGTCTCAGTAGAAGTCATGAAGAATAACCTAATCAAGGAGACCTAATGCCTAATGCCAAGCCCACACAGTGTGGTAGCCCCACAAATTTATTATAGATGCTTTTTGAAGGTATGGTGTTGAAATAACACAATCCCATATAGAAAATCCTAGAATATCAGCAGAATCAGAAAGTCTGTTAGAAAGATTTATGCTGGAAGGGGTCACTTGTAATACTTTGCCTGACACTTTACACTTGCAATTGCTGCCCACAGAGGTACATTTCCACAAGACAGTATCAGCAGAAGATGCATAACACTGCAAATTGTGCCTTATCACTTCTGTGAGCACTCCATAGAGTGCAGGCACCACTATAAGTACCATTTTATACAGAAAAGTTTGCAGTGGTAGAAGAAAAAAATGAAGCTTCTGTCAGGAAATTTTAGGTGGCTGGGATCAAGTCCAACAAATCCTCCTGACTCATCCATTATCTTCCTGGTTTTGCACTTGTTCTTAAAATTGTCTGTTTTCCATCCTAAATTGTATTTCTTCATGGGCTCATCTTAAAGCCCTAAAATGCCCTCACAGAATGCACAGCAGCAGATCTGAATCCATGAAGCAGATACAGCAGCTATTAATAATGCAAATATGAGATTATAAAGTATTGGCTGCAGAACTCTCAGATTAATTCATCACATTTCTGGGCACGTGTCTGAACTCACTCTTCTGCCTGTGAGCACGCATCAGAATTGCTAAGAAGTGGAGAAATGAAGGCAGGCCAGTTCTGTGTGTCTGCATCCCAGGGTTGTTACTGCCCAGTGAGTACTGGATTCTGTAGTAATCAATCCTCCAGGTATCCAGTGTGAATTTGTTATATTGCCCAAAACTGCTGTGAGTGGAAGTAGAGGAAATACTGCATCCAGCTACTGGAAACAGCTTTTAGTTAAATGGTGCAATATGAAAACACCTGATTGAGGCCATCTCTGCCTTACCTTGAAGGTAGAGAAAGGAAAAGCCATGTAGTTCTCTGGTAGCACTGGTAGATAACCAAGAAAGGCAAGCTTGGCTAATTTGGCCAACCGAGTTTCACACAGATCACGTTTAAGAATGAAATAATATAGACAGCATATCCAATTATAAATTGTATAAAGCCTTCTAGCAGCTATTGAAAGTCTTCATCTGGGAGCTCACATCCCTATCTCGTTACAGTAAATGAATCATGACTTCACAAAGCTGTGTTTAACAGTCCATATATAAAAACATGCCTAACAAAGGCCAGCTGAAGCACTGCCTGAGCACTCAGGCAGCATCCAACTTCAGTGTGCAGCTCTGACTGGCAATCATATTATTCTACATTATCAGAGTCAAGTAAATAATTAATATGTTATAATAATTTTATAAGACATGCTGCCTTCCTGAGAAGGGCAAAACAAGAATTGTGTTTGCAGCTGAATGTTGAATATTCTCTATTCACACACTGTAGTATGTGACTCCAGTAATTGTCCTTTCTCTGAAGAACTGCAAGAAACCTCACTGAAAAGCCTATTGCTCAGACTTGAGTACTGTATACTCCTAAGTTTCTTTCCAAGCAGGCTGAGAAAGCACTTTCTGGTTTCTGAACATCTGAGCAGCTCCAAGAGCAGATCTTCTCCTCGCTGGTTTTTCTCCTTCTTTGCCATTACCAACCTTTAAGCCTCCTCTCCCTGGGCTGTCCTCAAGGGCAATGAAAGGTAACACATTATACAGCTGCAGATGTCAGTAGATACCAGAAGCTAAATGTCAAATCTTCATAAAAATACAAACACTATTATTTGCTCCCTTTCTATTCATGCAGTGGTACTCACCACAGTGAGAATAGGATATGTACTTTTCAAATTCTCTAGCTCTGAGGGGTGCTAGATAAGTATAATGATAGTACAGCCAAGATTGCTAAATTTATTACAGGAGCCTGTGATCCCAATAGTATATTGCTAATAACAGTGCCAAATATCCAAAGGCAGCTGCTCTGTAGAGGTTATCCAGTCCTGTATGCTCCCTCACAGAATACTGCAGAGCAATAAGCAGAGGCATATTATACCAGTGGGAGAAGCAAGCTGCTCTTCTTAGATATAGATGAGCGACAAACATCCAATATTTCTTTGAAAAATCAAGGAAAACTGTGCCAGAGGACAAAAAGGACATCTGTGCCAAAAGAAACCAGAATCTCTGCAAACTGAAAGTGTCTATTGCTGCAAGAACGATGAGCCAGCCCACGCTAACTGCCCTATTCCATTAACGCAGTCTAACCCTTTTTTCAGTCTAAGCACAGCTTATAAACAATTTGTTTTCCATTCACAGCCCCAGACTTCAAAAATAAATTTCTTTGGATTAAAAAAACCCGACAGTCTCCTAGAAGTTTGCTATGGCATTTTTGCAAATTCATGCAGTCTGAATTCCAAGGTGCTCACAATCAATCTTTTTTTATTTTATTCTGCATTTAGGTTGAAGACTTGGGTGTTGGGTGCAATGCACTTCATTTTCAACTTTTGATGCATACAATTATGTTTCCATTATTTTAACAACATTTTCAGTTAATATTTTTCCAGTGACTGCAGCAAAACCTTATGCTACAGCCCATATTTCAATTTTTTTTTTTTATTGCTGAGAGTATCCTGTCAGTTCTTCTACATTAGCACTGGCACATCCTCTTAAAATAAACCATCTGCTGAAGGCAAATTCCTTTGTCCCCTGCCTGGGCACACTCCCCAGCCATTTGGACAACAAAGATGGGAAAAGGGCTAGATGGAGAATTCTTTGGGATGGTGAAGAATATTCCAAAAAAAGCCGTATTTTACTTGAGTGATAACTGACACGTTCCTGAATGCCCACTGGGACTTCCAGGGAGCAGAGGGATAGAAGTTGGTAAAGGCAGACCTTGACAGGGTGACGATGACATTTTACAACTGTTGTTGAAGGACTGCCTGTGTAGGGTCGGGCCCTGCCCTTGGAGATGTTTGCTACTGGCAGAGATGGTACAACGTGACAGGCAGAGTTTTGTCAACAAGACTCTAAAAATTTATGTACGGCTCATGCTGACAAAGAGTGACCCTAACCAGTTGTATTTTTTGTATTAAATGCGAAGTGTATGCATGTGTGTACATATGACACATGTATATTTATGTTTATATCATTTATATGGACAGATATGCACATCAGCGTCTGGATAGTGACAGATAAACTTGAGCACGGCTCACTTAAAAAAGAGGAATTCTGCAGCTGCTTAGGCACTCACACTATCTTCTCAGCCCTTTGTCTAACTAAAAAAGACCTTCTTTCAAAGTGTAAGGAAAGAAATATAACCCATATAACCATGACTTTGAAGTGTTCCAGTAGCTATCCTTACTGGAGTATCCGAGTAACAGCTATGGAATACTTTGATTATTATTTCTTCTATTGTAACTTGGAAAGCTTAAAACTTGAAAGAAAAAAAGAAATCATTCAAAAGACCTTCTAAGGAGGCCGAATGTATTTCAAGACCTTGCCCAGCCCACCCTGAGCACCATTAGCATTTGGCCAAATGCATCTTTGGGCTTATGGAAACAAAGCCGAGTATTACTGCAACACTTGCAGACATTGTGTCTGCATCACTTCCACATGTATCCGTTCCTCTGGAATACTCAGAAGTACCTCCACACCAAGCTGGCCTGTCTGACTCAAGTCCTGCTTGGTGAGAGTACCAATGGATGGGCACTTTGAGAGAATCCCACTGAGTGAAAGGCTTGAGGCTTAAAATCTCTCAGAATCCTGAAGGCCTTAATTATAACTGTGACTATTGTCTGTGCATAAATTATGAGGATACTCTGATTTTTCATGTAGATTAATTCTCCTATTTCAGGAAGAAAATATTTTTCCGTTCATTTCAGTGCACAAACAAGTTCAAAGTGCACGTGGAATATTAATATTCCCATCCTTAACCTTCTGTAGTACTGCAAGGCATGGATCAAGGAATGCTGTTTCTGAGACAGTAACAGTTACTCAGTTTCCCAGAAAAAACTTCTGAGAAAGTGTCTGAAGGTCAAAGGAAACATTTCAATTTCTTTTGCTAGAAAAAGCAGCAAGAAAAATTTCTGTCCTCACCAAAGGCTGCATGCTGACAGTGACTGTACCTGCATCATAGGATCATTATTATTTCCATGAAATTATTATATCTTTGCAGACATGCCAGTGGTGCCCACACATAGACAAGTATTTAATGACAGAAGGTTCCAAGCAGCTTTTGCAAACAAAAACAACATATTTTGCTTAATAATAAAAATCAAATTTTAAAAGCCATTATAATTAATCACCCAAACTCTAGTTTCCAAGGGGAAACAGATCTGGTGAAGCAAAAAATTAGCAAAATCCAAAAAACCCCAATCATACAACAAACCTAAACTGAAAAAACCTCCAGCAACCTAATAAAAATATTAAAACAGACATGCTACTAGCATATACATTCTAGTGATATATTTGAAAAGCCACTCATACTGACACTTCTGTTGTTTGCTATTTTTAAGCACAAGGCTGAGAGCCTGCAATAGAAATTGTTGCAGTCTTTGCTTTCTCATATATAACAAGTCTGCCTCTTTTTGAGCACAACAGTAGAGAAAGGTCAAACAAATAAAATCTATCAATAACAGGAAAATAGATTGAGCAATATAATCTTAACTTCTACTCTAGAAATAAATCTGGGAAGAATTTTTGGCATGAAAGATAAACGCACTTAGACTCAAAGCCAGTTTAGATTCACTCACATAAAATTCTTTTGGACAGAAACAATTATTTATTACACAAGTATCTAATGCCTAAGAAAACATGAAGGTATCTAATCTACAATAAGAAACCTTGATTTTTCAGGAAAAAAAATTACTTTAGCGTTGACCTAGAGAAGCTTACATTTACACGAGCGTTACTCTTTTCCCTGAGTCATCCCATCAATTGGCTTCAATACAACACTGATCATCATGTGGCTCCATACAGAGTCCAGCTCAGAAATTGAGACATTCAAGGGAGCTCAGAAGAATCTGAAAAGCAGGGACAGTGGCCATTTAAATCACCTCTCTGCTTCCCTCCATCTCTGGGCTGGCTGAAGGACAAACAGTTGGACCCTCATCCTGCCTGGGGCTGCAGCTCACTGGCAGGTGGGCACTGATACTGACACTAAATACACGACAAGAGCATCCCACACCACCACACAAAGAGGAGCTGATATTATGTAACCTAAAGACAAACTACACCATGGCCTACATATCTTTTGACATTTTAAGAGATGATGGACCTGACAAGTCACAATCATCCGCCAAGTATAATGGTGGTGGAGTAATCAAGCAGGTATTACCCTAACAAATGCCAAAGAGTATTTCAGTACAGCTCCATCTGCCCAAATTCACAGTGCCATTCTGAGAAGAAATAAATATAACCTAAAGCATGCATTTAAAAATATATTTCTAATTTAAATTAAATGTAAACACAGGCATCAGTTAACATCCTTGGTAGACTTAAACTGGAATATTGAATTTGTTGAGAAACATAAATCAATCAGTCTGAATCAATTCAGAAACACAAATCAAGGTCAATCACAATTCAGAATTTAGCAAATTAAATTACTTGTTCATTTATGGTTAACTTCCTTAGGTTAATCTTAAGGCTGTATAAGCTTCACCTAGTATTATGCTTGAGACTTAATAATTTGCCTTGACATTTAGAATAGCTCTTACATAAAACTTTGGATTTGTTTTTAAATAAAAAGCAAGATGACAGAATAAACAATGCTGAAAATACTCTTTCCCAGAAGAGTTGTAATCTTGGATCAAAAGCCTCTAGTTTTTTTCCCTCTTTCCATCAGTATTATATTTCTACACTTGTTCAAATTAAACTCCTTTTCCTCTGTATTTAAAACTATTAACTATATATATTAAAACAAGTAATATGCATATTTCTGGGTTTTTTCTATATACTTCACCAATAAAAATATGCATGTAAGACGTAAAGTATTTTCATTTCATTAAATGTAAAATGTGTAAACTGCTTAAATATTCCTCTTTTTTCATTATTTAGACTATCTTAGGTAAAAGAAACTGGCCAAAACTGTATAAAGTCTGTACTGTGTTCATACACCATCAACAGATTAAATTATTATAATAAACGGGTTACAGTACAACAACAATATTGTGAAGCAAGACTAAGCTACCAGGGAGGATTTAAATCTCAGAAACAGCTGCATAACAACCACACTTCTTTGAACAGTAACAAATTAAGGGCATCCACAAGACTCCAGCTGTGCTAATGAGTTCTTCCTTCCACATCTACAGAGATGATCAAAATACCTGCAGGACTTTTTAAAGAACATGAGCGCTCTTATGTCTCCATCCTAAGAAATTGAGTCTGATACATACCATTTGTGTTATTATTCATTTCTCATTTTACAAGTTTTACAGACACATATTCAAATTAAAATACTCAGCAGGAAAATCAAGATAAATGGAAATATAAAACTTGAAGAATTTTATTTTAAAAAAGGAAACAAAAATCAAATTACTGAATAATATCTACCACCTCAGAAGTCATTTGTAAGATGATTCAACGGGAAGATGAGTTTGCAATAGATAAAATTAAAAAATGGCAATAAATCTGTGCTTCAGTACAGACCAGACTGCCTTGCTCAGCAATATGCCCCATGACAAGTTAACCAGTATAGTGCAGTATTATGTTTTGATCACTCCATTTTTTCACTGGGGGAATGGGGCTACTCACAGCAACAGTTACCCAACACACTGGTAAGGACATCTCCAACAACAAATTGATTTTAAGCCTGCTGTATGCTACAAAAATCTACCAAGGAGACTGGGGAAGTGAAACAAGGATGTCATCACAAACATCCATTAAAGTTAATCACTAAAGCCTCCAAAGAGCCTTGAAACTTCATTAGAAAT
Organism: Passer montanus; assembly: GCF_014805655.1. Lineage (NCBI taxonomy): Eukaryota > Metazoa > Chordata > Aves > Passeriformes > Passeridae > Passer > Passer montanus. The sequence goes on from NW_024369929.1 coordinate 3,579,578, forward strand.
GATAAAGCACGTGAAAGAGCAGCAACAGCACAATGGCAGAGCCAGTGGCAGGAGCTGCTCGCAGCGCTGGGCGCACACGCAGCTCCTGCGCACAGAACATCCCGGCACACACCCCCACAGAGCACGCGAGGTCAATCACTCCATCCTGCTAATGAGGGCAGGCAAGCACGCTGAAATACCGAGTTTCTGCAGCTCCCCTGCAAGAAATTATACAAGGCATAACACTTTATTACAGTGCACTAAAAATTACTATTCTAGGTGAACATGTGTGCTCCCCATCCAAGGAAGGCAACAGCACATTAGCTAATTCTCACTTTCTGATTATCTCTTCCTTTGTTGCCTCTTCCATTTTGTCACGCATTCCACAGTGCTTTATTCAGACTGCTCTTTGTACTTAGCTGTCTTTCTTTTCTTCTCTTTTCGGTAATCTCCCACCCTACTGTGTTACTTTTGTGCTTAACATGCTGACATCAGGAACCTCTAAAGCATTAGTGCACAGGGATTCCAGCCAATATCACCTCATCGGCAGTATATGGCAAGAAAAGACAAAACAATGCACCTGAGGAAGGAACTGCTAGAAAGGAATGGAAAAGTAAGAAAAACAAACCAGTGACAGTATAACATTTTGTAAAATCATTCCTTGGATTTTAACTCCAATGCAAATGGAAGTACACTGGAGATTTTCTGCTTTGCTCCAGCTGCAGGTGAACTGAACCAAGCTGTGTCCACGTTTAGTGAGAGCAGGCTAGCACCAGCTCCCTCCAGCACTGGACTTGTTCACATTGGAAATAACTGCAGTGCTCTGATTTCCAAGACTAGCTCCATTGTCCAAAGGGCTGATTTTAGCAGGAAAGGCTTAAATCTGTACTCCTGTAAGAATACACTATTCAAGGTGCTGATTTCGGTAATTTCTTAAGTCCAATCAAAGAGGTATAAAAATAAAAAGTATCTTAGACATAAAATTCATTATATGAGCTCTTTATAAAAGCTTTCCCAGTCTCCCTTTCCCAGAACTGACTAAAAGGAAAAGAAGGGAATGGTTTCTCTGCATCCACACATTGTAGGTCAGTGTTTGCAGTGCTATGAGACCTGCACAAAATCTGTCATACAGGCAGCAGCCAAACCACGAGATCCATTCCAAAACACCTCCGAGCTGTCACACAGCCTCCCAAGGCAGCTCCCACACCAGAGAGGAGGACAACTCCCAGGGCTCTATCAAGCAGGGCAGTCCCAAAATGCACCTGCATCCCAAAGTGACCTTCAGAAGCCCTAGCATCAGTGCTGCAACTGAGCAGCTCCAGAGCCATATGCAGCTAAAGAATCAAAGTTTAGTCACATCTTACCTATTATTAGAAATGGTTGTAAGGTCCTTGAGAGTAAACACTTTGTGTTTGCACAATGCCTAGTACAACAAAAACCCTGTCAACAAACTGGGCTCAGAAGTGCTACTGCTGTCTGGGGTAGCTTGTACAAAGCTAGGGTTTGTTTCAGAGTAACAACCATTAAAATATGGATGTAATGGAACACCAGTACCACAAGCTCAATCTACAAGGATGTAGGTATTCCACATATGACCCCAAGAGCTGATAATGCTATTCTTTATATTTTCTTCTTTTTTCCGCAATGTGGACTACGAGTTCTGCCACATTTCTGGGTTGAAAATAACCATTTGCCAATATTCAACATAAAATACAGGTGTATTTTTTTATACATACCACTAAAACTGAGTTTTCCAAGGGCTAATATCTGGCACAGCATAGCAGGATGATACTCCTTTAAGAAGAACTGAAGGGCAGTAAAACAGATTTTACTTTGTTTGGGTGAACAGGTGCTAATCTGACTAAGTGGTACTGCTAATACATGGAGAGGATAAAGAAAAGAAAAAAGGTGCAAGAAGTTGAAAACGGATACACATTTTAAGGAAGTTGCTGTGCTATCACTCTGTGGCTTAACATAATTTCATCACTTTATCTTCTCACTTGCTGCCTTAGCAAAATGGTAAAAGGATGCATCACTTACAAACCCCAGTATCATCCACTTAAGACAGCAGAGGTATCACTAAGAAATAAAATTGAGATTTTGTCAGCAATCCTACAGACTCTCAGCACTTGTAATCAGGAAGAACTTATACCTTCTGGAAGGGTGCTGTGAGCTTAATACAGGTGAGCCAGCTATGGGATGTTAATGCAGGTGTGCAGTGCACTGTGTGTGCTTTGACAGACTCACACAAACCATAGAAGGGCTTGGTTTGGAAGGGACCTTTAAGGTCACCTAGTTCCCACCTAGTTCTCACAATGGGCAGAGCCATCCACTTGATCAGCTTGCCCAGGACCCCATCCAGCCCAGCCTTGAGCAGGAACAGGCAAATCCCTGAGGCTTGCAATGGGTCACTGCAGCACAGGCCATCAGACACTGAGGCTCCACAGGCAAGGACCTCTCCTGCACTCTTGGGTAGATCACAGCCACAGCTGTAACCAAAAGCCATTAATATCACAAACTCCATGTTACTAACTGCAGCAAACAACAGACTTGGCAGCATCACTTTGCCCAGACAGCCCATGGTAGTCCCTCCCTGGCCTCTGCTGAAATTTTACACATGCAAAAGGCTCTTCACTGGTTATTCCCTCCCTTGCAAAGAATAAACTTATTTTTTAATGAATAAGTTTAACACAGTTCTCAGTTTAACACAGCTCCTACAACTTGTCCCCAGCTTCAGGTGAAGTCCCAGTCAAATAGTAAATGCAGCATTTTCATATATTGAATTTTTGTATGGGCATACTGCATTGAAATGCAGAACTTCCCCACTGGGGACACATTTATTCACTTCAAGAAAAGAAAGCATAAGTTATTTTTTACGTCTTTCTGCTGTTAGGATTTGTCCTCAGTAAGAATTTGCCTTTAAACAAAAGGTTTCCAAAAAAGATTAGTTTAGGATTTACGTTGACATTACTTATTTTAAAGTGAAATCCAGCAACATTCAGAATTATTAATGGATCTCATTCTCATTACATGATGAATGAAACCAACAGTTCACTGGATGCTGTCAGCATATAAGTTATCCACGTGTTTAAATATGAAACTTTTCAACTTCACTGTACATAAAATGAATATACTACAGCATAAAACAGTTGTAAAGAGAACATTAAAAGAAGCTCCTTTGTGTTTTAATTTTTATTTTTAATTGTTTTCTGTCTGCCAGTGCCTGGGTGTTTTTACTAGACGAAGACTCTTCACATGAAAAATGTTCCGTTCTGAGAGCACTCTTGAAAGACTTAGGCATACTAATTTATTCAATTACTTCTTTAGATCTATTTTTAATCACAATTTGAGAACAATAAAACCGCAATTATACAATATCAAGAAATATTTCAGTATGATTCTAAATCATGTAGCAGCAAGAAAATCCATAATTTTTAACTCTGATTTGTCTGCTTAGCTATTTAAATCTGTATCATCCTTTAACATGGGACCTTGGAAAAAGTGCACTTCCTTTACTGATCCTAATAATCAATAATTAGCTATTAATGTATGAATTTATACATGACATACTCTACACATTGTATGCTACAGATACATGTGCCCATTATTATCTGTCTCAAATCTCTTTGCAAAGGTTGTATGGCATGCAAGAAATTCTTTTTACCGTTGGCTATAATCTCTTTTTCTTTGAAGGCCCCAAGAGTAGATATAGATTTAGATAAAACTCCTTAATAGGACCACACAGATGAAGACCCATATAGCAGAAGGAAATTTTGCTCCCTAGGGGAATCTGTAACCTTCAGCAGAGCAATGATTGCAGCAGGATCAGTGCTGTGACAACAGCTAGCACAGGCACACCAAAGGCAGCTGGGAAGGAGGCAGCGCAGCCCCGGCACAGCTCCCTCACACTCCCAGCCAGGGCACACGGCCCGGCAGCACTGGCCAGACCCACAACTATCTGGGCACCAAACAAGACATCCCAAAACCCTTCCCTGGAACTTCATTACTTCCTTGAACCGCAAACAACAAGCCCTTTGTCCCAAAGATAGCGCTGCGAGACCTCGCAATTAAAAACAAAGCTGTCCGGAGGGAAAAAATACCAATTATGCTATTGGCATCATCTGTGAAAAACATCCCACTGAAAGACAACACACTCAAACCACTGTTATGCCTTAAAGATGTTTCCCCAAATCCCATCTGAATATTTTAGTGATATTGTTTCTAGCACCATGCAATGCCAGACAATATCTTCACATCACTATTGATTTCTACATTTTAAAGACAGCACATATTTTTTAGCTCTTTCATCCTCATATTTCATAACCAACTTACAATTCAACATATTCTTTGACATTGTTTAAATACTCAAAGAGTAAATTATTTTAGCCTATCAGAATATAATTTGTTTTGACCAAATTCCCCCCAGTTAGTTGGGAGGTTGTCATGGTTCTTTACCATGATCACATTGAAGTTTCCAAAACTATAACACAAAGACATCTACCCCCTAACCAAAGAGAAGAGAAAAGGAATACACCAGTACTGCCCAACTGAAGTAACCCATCACCTGTGATTCCAGCTTTCAAGTGTTATAAGCATACACATCTTTCACAAAATATATTTCCTTTTCTAGCACTTTGTTGTAGCCATATGCAACTGAAATAGTTTTTTGGCTTTTGTAAAAAGTCATGTTTGACTTTAAAAGCAATTTCCAAAATCTCAATATAAAAATAAAATTTGAAATAATATTTTGTTTTCATATTTACTCCATTTGAAGTCAATTTCTTAATCTTATGGAGGCAACAATGTTAAAATTTGACATAGAAATTTCTGTCTCATGGTTGCTGAAGAACAAGAATGTAGTTGTACATCACCAATCATGTAAGTGACATCACTGTTCATAATATCTGGCAGTGTAGCAAGGCAATTAAAATATGAAGTGCAATATCTTTGCTAATCTGACAAACAGGTAAACCCAACGCAAGAAGCAAACTACTTTATTAGTAAGATTCTCTTAACTTCATATAGAATAAATGTAAAAGATATAGTACTTACAGTGAATTCACAGAAATCAATGCTATCAAGACTTTTGCTTCTGTGTATTCTCCCTTTTATTCTTCTTAAAGAGGGCTTTCCCTGACTTACACTACAGGTAGCACCATTGGGATTTTCGGAAGATGGAGTTACCCTGCCAAACAAGAAGAGCCACATATCAGACAAAGAATACGTTCTTTTATTTGCTTCAAAAAATTTACAAAGGAAAACACATTATTACCATGCTATACATATAAGAAATGTCATTCCAAGAGACAGTTTTCAATCACAAAGTGCCAAAATAAGATACAAGTATGTAGAAGTCTAGCTCCCATCAACACCACACTGATTGCAGATTTTGTCAAAAACATTCTGAAGTTGTCTTTTTTGTACAAAAGTGTGTAGAATCATAAAAAAGATACATTGTAGAAAAATATATTCCACTTCTGAAAATTTAAAGACTATTTTTGTTTGTTCCTTCAGTGGAAACCCAAGTCCTGTGACACACAGAGATGGCTGTCACTTAAATCACCAGGAGGCCTGGCAGTGTTTGGCTTTTGACCTTTTCCAGTTTCAGTGCTGATGGTGCTTCAGCTATTCCAGCAATGAGTAACAACCAACAATAACGACATTAATAGCATCTGTTAGAGTTATAGGTTTAATATATTAAACTAGTACCCTTGATAAGGCCTTTCATCATATTGTAACCTACACACAGTCCTAGAGGGAGTCCATAAGCAATGCATATTTCAATGAGCTCATTGGAAATCACTAATAAGCAGAACTAAGTTAACAATTAACTAAGGTACTAGGATTTGCGACATTAATATTTTAAATACAAAATAGTCCCTAGTCAGACTGGCACTTAAGGAAAAGGAAAACTCCATTCCAACAAATACACTCACCAAGAATTACCTAAAAATCTGAAGTCTTCATGCCCAGATTTACACTTTTTTTCATATTATTTCTCAACTGCAGCCATAGAAGATTTCAAAATCAGCTTAAACAAGAAATAATATGTAATTTTTTTGTATTTCCATAGTCTTTAGACAGCAGTTCAGTATTTCTCTCAAAAACCATTAAGATTCCTCTCACAAAAAATACTTTAGGATGTTTTTATGCTCTTTTACCTAGAATTAATGGCTTTTGTATGCACATAAATGTTTGTGCATAACAGAAAGAAAGGTGGAGATGTCTTAAACATATGGATCACCAAACCAGGACATTGCATAGTGGGCCATATCAACTCCTGAAATACCAATTTCCAAATACAGTAACCACATGCTGAATATTCCTGTTTGATTAGCAAGACTTCCAGGTCTACATAACACTGTGGTCAGGATGACATGGCCATGGGACAGCTAGGGAGAAGTTGTTACAACATCCAAACTTGAAAATTAAAGCAAATCCTATCAAATCTCTTATTCAATTTATAAAGATAAAGCCCCTCGTTTTTTTGTTGAATCACTGCAACTACCAAGTCACTATTTTGTTTTCAGATGCCTGATTTTGGTGGGTTTTTACACATGCACACAGACCCACATACTAAGTTCTCTTGATAACATAGTAATTTGGTTTAGATGGTTTTTCCCCTTGGGTTATTTTATTGCTGACTTTAAACTGCAAATTTCTACCTGAAAACATAAATATAATATTCATGCATCTTAATAACAATATGAAACTCCTGCTGAGACTGCACTGGAATTTTTTGTCTAATCATATATGGATTGAATTCTGAGAACCATGCCTGCCTACTACAGTAACATATTTGTTCACACAGCAGAAACTCCAAGAACACCACAGATTCCCTGCTAAAATGTCCTCAAGAATTACCAGGAGAGGTTTCCAAAGAAAGACAACTGCTCAGTCTCTATCTTGTTGCACAGACAGTGACATTTACAATGCCAGCACATTGCCATTGTGTGAATGCCTCTTCTGAAACAGAGTGCTCCAAACATCTCTGCTCAAGCACCTAACTGAACACACTCTGTGCCCATGGCAGATGCAGATGCTGGAGCCCTCAGAGAGATCAATTGTTCCCCTGCTGTCAGAGCCTCTGTTTATTCTCTCTGCAGGGAATCTTTGAGGGCTGCCTACTCCATTACTTATAATTTGGGTTAATTAATCTTCAGCTGCACCTCTGATGAATTAAATGCTTGGCACATTAGACTTCCTCCTTATACTTAATAGAAAAGTTAAACAGCTGTAAGCTACACTGGGCTTTTCCTTATTTTGAATAACATTTCAAGCCATTTATTTTAGGGCCTTACCCACAAATGTGCATTTCTTTAAGCTGTAAGTCTTTTAATGTTTTCTGATACTGAAAAGCCTTTATTAAAAAAAAAAGAAAAAAAGAAAACTACTTACATGGAAAAACCCAAACAAACACAAATAACAGGCTAATCAAAGTTACACAGTTTTAACAAAGAACTACACTAGTGATATGTTTGAAGGCCCTTCTGTTTAAAAGCTTCACTCTTTACAGCCACTTGAAAAAATGAACTTTCTGCCACTGGAATCCAGCTATCATTTCATTCTGCTGAAGAATAAATTATGGCTCTTACTTGTTAGCTCCCAAGATACAAAAAAGTCTTTTTAAAGTTATAAAATATAATTATAGAGAAGGAGCATCACAATTTATCTATTCCCTCCAATCCTTTACAAAATCATTAATTTCTAGATCGCTTTACAAGCAAATAAAGTATTATTTAACCAACCAAAGAAAAATCCAATCAATATCATTGATATTGGGAATTGGGAAGCTTTGCACTGTATGTACACCAAAGGAAGGATGTGAGGCAAGATATCCATACTGACAGCATCACAGGGGTTTTTGACTGTGTGGTTGAAGAGAAGACTTTGGGATAAGTGCAAACCAATTAACTACCAGCTTCTCCAGGGCCTCCACTCCTGCCACAGCAAAGGGAAGCAATAGCAGACCTGAGACAGACTTGGAGCAATTTTACCCAGCTCTTGCAGAATGCCAGATGCAGCAAGAGACTCTCAAGAATCCATTTCCAGTAGCACTCATGTAGTATAGCAACAGGAGCTCCTTCAAATACTAGTGATTCCCACAGTGAATACATGTCAAAAGTTCAATATAAAGTTTCAAAATAAAACTACGTGAGTGCAAAGTCATGAGAAAACGACCAAGTGTCTTGAGTTTGACTCAAAACAAAATTATTTAAAAATCTGAAAAACATCTTTTTAAAACCCTTCTCTCTTTTGAATCATGTTTTGTGTTCCCAAAGTGTTCACTGTAATCATAGAAACAAACTTCACTCTTTTTAAATGAATACTGAAACTATAATGCAATGCTCCATGGTTCTGGCATCTGAACCTTAAGTTTAAAAAACCACTTATTAATAAAATTTCCTGCATCTGATTGTCTACTTTCAACTTTTATTTTAATATCTGAATTAATATAATATTAATAGCAAATTAATAAGTGAATTGCTAAGTCACTGTAATACCTGCATCAGGAGTATAGAGGAATTATCACAGGCTAAAGGAGAAAAATATGTAAGAGCCCTTTTAAAGTATCTGCAGGCCATCAACTACTTTAAAGCAAGTAGTCTTGAACAAAAGCCTAGGAATTATATGTTCAAGGAAGTCTAGGGCTTGAAAAAGTAGAATATAGCATAAGGATCTTTGAAGGTAGCGAACAATTCCTGACACCTTGCTTCAAATTTGCTGTTTCTGTTCAAATAACGTGTTTAATATTCTGGAAACATAACACCTTTTTAATGGAGCTCATCACAGGAATCCTAAATTAAGGCACCCAATTCATTAATTTTTGAAAATATTAGTCAAGTAAAATGGAACCATTTTGTATATCCCACCTGGAGTCTGAGGCCCTTATTTATTATCCACAATTCTTACAACGGTTTCATTGACCTTGACTGCTTCCTGATCATATATCACATTACATAACCATGACTCTAAATTATTTCTCTAGTTTGTAAAATAAGCAAAAAACCCCTAAACTTTCACTATCTGTATTCCACTGACAAGCACAGTAGCATAACAAAATAATGTGCAACAGTGACTTCAAGGTGAAGTGTCATATCAAGGGCTAATGACTTAATACCTATTATAAAATAATCAGATGGTCTGAATATAATATGAGTTTATGAATAAAAGCTATTTTATATTCTACTCACATATAATTACTATTTATAAAAATTTTTAATGTTACCTGATTTTTCATAGTTAAATTATGTCTGAAATTACTAATGTCATCTTAATTTCTAAACAGAGCAGTTACATTGAAAATCTTTCAAGAACTTCATAAACTCTCTTCTTGTTCAGTGATTAGAGTTCTGAACAATTTTATAAATGCCATCACCAGAATGTTTAAAAAACATGTCTTGAAATGACACATGTTCTGTATCTGTTTTCCAAGCGCAGTATGAGTGCTAGAGTTAATGCAGAGTGGACAAGGTTTTGAGCTGTGCAGCCTCAACAAGACTTCAAATGGTGACATAATATTACACTCTTCATATACTGCAGGTTGCCTGCCTATCCTATAAAGAAACCACTTCAGTTCTTGTAGCAACATCGAAGGCAAACTTCTCAGAAACTTCTGTCTCTGGTAGCTACACAGATCCCAGCTGGGAGATGTGTAAAATTCCCATAATTATTATACTTCCCATTAGAAGCCAAGCTTCCTCAGCACCACCAAAAGTGAGGACACAGGCTGGGCTCAGCTCAGATTGACCACTGGCTTCTGTCTCAAACCCAAGGCTGGAAAAGCTGACATTTACTCACACTGACCAGACTGGAAATACTAACAATTATAGTTACTCAATATTAATATTTGTTTGAGAAAATAAAAGGCAAGTTTAAAACAATGCTAGAGACACTAAGCACTCAGCTGCTGTGCTGAATTCTTGTACACCTCTGCAAGTATGTTGATTCTAAGGATGGATCCTTATCCCTGAGGAAAAAAAAAGTATTAATTAACTTGCAACATAAATAAAGCTTTACAATGGGCTAAACTAAAATTTTTATCCTCATTTTAAACAATATTAACTGGAACCAGTAATCAAAAATGGGAAATATCCATTCTGAAGATCTGTACTTTTCCATAGAGTTCCGTAGAAACACCAAGAAGATCAATCTTTGATGTTTTCTTTCTCCTACATTAAGGTGACATTTTCCATTATTTAATTATACTAAATATGATGCTACTTGGAACATAAACCAACAATGACACTTTTCTCCCTAGGGATGGTCCTAATGATAAAACAGACATTCTTCATTATAAGCTTGGGCTTCCACAGCCAAGACCCAGCTTAAATACAAAGACTCTGAGACAACAAAGCACTCAGTGCTTAATTCCAGACATGCTGGTTACTCCTCACTGATTTCAAATAAGCTTACTCCTCTGCTTGAAAATAAATGTGCCTGTGCAGTATCTTACAAGAAGCAGCTATCATTTAACATCCAGGCTTCTATATCACACGTTCTTTTAACAACAGCACTAAACAGGGGAACTGGATCCTGTCAAAATTCAAATGCTCTAGTGCACTGCATCTGCATTCTTTCCTGTAACCTAGATTGCCTCAGACAACTACCAATCATTCTTAAAAGAATGTAAATATGGAATAGTCTCAGTCATTTCCATAATCTCCCCAATGAAAGCCTATCAGTAACTGAGCTTTTTGCCTTTTTCATTGCTGCACTGCCCTGCACCAAGGGGAGCAGCGGGGGTGCTCGCCAAAGCACAGGAACTCTGAAAGAGTCAAGGCAAATGCTGTGAGAAAGAGAAGGGAATATTATTGAGAAGAACTGTTAGAATGGATAGAATATCCTGTTGGGGGTTTTGTTGTGGTTTGTAGTTTTTCATTTCTTTATTTATTTGCCCGCTATCTTCTCCTTGCAGCAGAAAAACACAATAATCAGTTTGACAAGAAATTATGTTCTACCTGTGTAACTCCCCTTAATAATGTGATTTAGCATTTCTCTGTTGCAAAAGGACCCAGGTTGCACATATTGGGATTTCAGTAAATATTTATAAAAATGTACTATTTTTAAACTACTCCCAGTTCAGCTGTCAGTTTATTCTTGACCACCTTTGCAGATGTTAATCCCTGCTGCACTCTACCTGTACTAGCAGAGTTATGATGGTGGGTTTTCTATCCAAATACTGTCCCTCCAGCAAGAGGATTAAAACATCCTACTCATCTCGTTTAGGCTCCTACATATTAGATTACAACACTGCACACACAGGAAAGGGTCTGAATCAGCAGTTCAGGACTCCAGCATCTTCCTCCTGCACTGAGTCCAGAACTACTGCCCCAAGTAAACCTCATCATAAAATTACAAACTCCACACAAACCAGGTTTCTGTCTCCTCCATCTCCCACTGCAAACCTGTGGCACAGCTTCCTTCTCTCTAATAGACTGGTTTTTTCTTAATTACTATTTATTCTTAACCCATGGTGGGACATTGGTGTTTTCATTTGTAGCTGTGCTTCTGTGCATCACAGAATAGGAGATGCACTTTGGTGGGGGGGGAAAGCAGGAGAAAATTGGAGTGACAGATGCTCCCTAAAGAAATAAAACATTGCTGTTACCTTTTTCATTTTCTTTCAGTAGGATTCAGGTGGATTATCTCCACGAACAAAAGGATGAGCACTTTAACCTTTTTTATTAAATTATATCTTCGTTTCCACATACAATATGGATTCACACATCAAAGAGCTTATGAATCTCATTGGTTAAACAGAATTTTTAAAGTTTTTAAAAATAAGCAAATAAAAATAGATTAAAAAGCACCCTCTGACTATAGACGGACTTGACTTATATGTTTTCTTTAGGTATTTTTGAGATTTCCAGTGATACAGTATTGCAATATGCTTTTGGTTTATGTATTGTGAATATACACAAATATTGCATTGATTTGAGTAACACCAACATGTTTTCTGTCTAAGATTTTCTTAATGCATTATTTGATAAAGATTGTGCAGAAATAAGAAAAAATTAACATGACAAAGTATCTTTAAGCACTTCTCTGAGGGCATCAGAAAATAGTATTTCATCCATAGGCACAAAATCTATCCATAAAGATAATGCCTAATGCTATTAAAGTTCTTAAAGAAAATAAGAATACATATCATGTCACCTATTAATAAGAATATCCCAAAGACATACTTTTAAATCCTCAAGTAATTCACACCTAATCTCCCTAAAATTTAAAAAAAAGTTTGCCTTATTTTTTTCTTTAACACTTTGAGTCAATTAAATCTTCACACAGCATTGCATTGCAGCAACATGATGTCAAGTTAGAAATGTTATGAAATGCAATGCTTGTGGTATGTATTAGTGTGGAACCACTACAATATTTTGCTGTACCTCAAAAAGCACAGAATCTCACCATAAAACAGGACAATACAGAGCTGATTCAACTCCAACTGCAGACAAAGTAGGAGTTGAATCAGGTCCTTTCAGATGTACTTTTAAAGCACACAAATACATCTAGCTTTCCCTTAACATGCCACCAAACAAAACACTTCCAAGAAGACAAATGAAATATTAAATAGAACACTGTCATCATTACATTTTCCGTAATTAAACTTCTCAAAAGATGTAACACACAACTGCATCCACTGCTGCACACAGACAGGAGAGGCATTTGGGGAGAATAAAAGAGGTATGGTACACTTTATGTAACTTACATAATCAGAATCAAACCACCCAATACATTGTAAAAACATCTGATTAAATGTAATAAAACTTATCTGCATGATAACATAGTTTTGTCTAAAACTTAATTTGATTTTTTTTCTTTACAATCAGGATGAACAGTTCCATCAAACTGTTCTATTTGCACGGAATAGCAAGATCTGGAATTAATGACAGAAAGCTTACTAGTTCCACATTATGTTTCTTCAATTGATACATTTTCTTGACACTGTCCATACTAGCAGAAACTGTGGGGAAAAACAAAGTATTAAAACCCCCACATTCTACAATTCATGTAAGGCCCACTTTTGTTACAACTGCTGACATGAAAATATTTTTATTTGCAAACTATCTATGGTTAAATAAAATGACCTATCATGCCTTCTCTGACGCTTTGCTTTACTAGGGCCAGGTAAGTACAGTGAAAGAAAACTGCATGACCGCTACCACCTTAATATTACTCCTGGTTCTTTTCAGATAAGAAATTCTCAGTGCACAAATTTGTGATTGACATCTTCCTCTCAGAAGACCTGGCAATATTTCCCCCTTACAATCCGTCCTGCTGATGGCACGCGCCCCGCTGCTCCCATGGAGCGCACAGTGGGCTCCTGCCCGCCCACGAGTGACTGGGTATTGCAGTGCCACACGCCTGTCGCTGCCCTACTCACCCACATTACACCACTATACTTTAATACATTTTTCATAACGCGTTGTTGATTCATCCAGAAAAATCAGTTCAGCACACACGAAGCAAGCACAAAAGGAGTGAGAATCAGTGAGGGGAAACGCAGGGTTTAAGGAAAAATGACCATATTTGAACAGCACTACCTCTGGCGCTCACTAATCTATTGGACCTGCGTCTCCTTGTTCCCATTTTCTCGGTACACCTGTCAGCAGCAGAGGCAGGGAATTCGGACCCGGCTCCGCACAGCCCGGGGCGGGAGCACACTGCGCTACATCGGCGGCAACACCGGGGCTGTCACGCAAGCGGTGCCCCGGCCGAGCCGCTCCCGCGCCCTCAGCCCGCGCTGCCATTGCCGCTGTGCCGGCTCCGGCAGCGCCGTCCCCGCGGGAGCGGAGCCTGCTCCAGCCGCGTCCTCCGCCGGGCCGGGCGCGGACAGCTCCGCCGGCACCGCCAACGCCTCCCGGCGTTTCCATGCGGCTGGCGACGAATCCGCCGGGAACTTCGTGCCCCGGCGATGCCGGCCCGGAGCCGCAGGCCGGGTCTGGGTTCGGCGCCCCTCATGTCCGCGGGGAACCCCCGGCGCCGCGCCCGCCCGTCCCGCCGCGGCCCGGCCCGGCCCGCAGTGCCCGCGGCCCCGTTTGTGCCTACTCACCACAGCTTCCTCTTTAAGGGCATCAGACTGCCCCTGTTGGAGGCGGTCACCCCTATGGCCATCTGCAAGACAGTCAGGTATTTCTGATACTTCATTTTGCCGTCGCCCCCCCTGTCCCTGCCTCGTCCCCGCCGCCGCCACCGACAGAGTCTCTCCAGCCGCTGCATGCAATCATCAAATTTTTATTTCCAGGCATCTGCCGTCCCTGCGTCGCGCTTCTTCCCCTCCTCCTCCTCCTCCTCCTGCCGCGCTCCCTCTCTCTCTGCCCCCCCGGCTCACGCTCTCCTCCTCCTCCTGCCGCACTCCCTCTATCTCTGCCCCCAGCTGACGCTCTCCTCCTCCGCCTCCCGCCGCGCTCCCGCTATCCCCGCTCCAGCTGACGCTCTCCTCCGCCTCCCGCCGCGCTCTGCCCTCCCCCGGGCCCGCACTCCTCTCCTCCTCCCGCTGTCGCACTCCTTTCCTCGCAGCCCCCCGCGCTTTTTCCCCCGACCCACTGCCGCGCCTCCCTCTCCCCCGCCACGCTCCCATCGCGCCGCGCTCCCCGCCCCTGACCAGGCCCCCCGCTTCGCCTTCTCCTCACCTGGGCTATCTCGGGGCGGCCGCCGCCTCCCCTCGCCCCCGGGGCGAGCAGGCCTTCCCCACCATCCCTGCCTGCCGCCGGGGCGCTCCCGCCCCGCTGCCCTGCCCGATTACCTGGGGTATCCCGCCCCCGCCCATGAGGCGCAGCCGCCGCGCTGCCCTCCCGCCATCAGAGGCGCGCCATGGCCGCAGCGCTGCCCGCGCCTCGCCGGCCTCGCCTCTAATCCCATTAGCGCCTAGAGGAGCCCCATGTTATTTTAATCCTTAACGGTGGTTGTGGGGTCGCAGCAAGCGAGCAGCGGGGCAAACACCTCACCGCCTGCCGGGGCGGCCCCGTGAGGGGAAGGTCAGCAGGGGTGAGGCGAGGCGAGGATGGCTACGGGTGAGCTGAGGGTGAGCGCGGCAGCTGAGCTGAGGCGAAGGGGGCAGCGCGTCCCGCCAAGCCTCCCTCAGCAGGGGCGGCTGGATGGCAGATCCCACAGGGACCGCAGAGCTACCCCGAGCACCTGCACGGGCAGCACCTAAAAACCCTGGTGAGGCCACGGAATAGGAAGGCAGCCCCTTTTTTATTTTTTATTTCCACGAGAGGAAAACAACTGAAGTGTGTTTGGGAATCATATGGTGACAAAGCCAAGCTAAAAGTATTAAATTATTTTAGAGGGGTGCCCACCTTCTGGGTGCTTAAGCACAAATAGCTGAACACGTAGCTGTGTCGTGGCCTCAGGTGTGACACAGTTGTCATGGCTTTAATCTGTTCTTCCTCCTCAAGCTCAGCACTAACTGCAGCACAGCAGTGGTGTCTGAGGAGTGCATTTGGAATAAGTTCTAACACCTGGTACAGTACAATCAGAAACTCTCAGTGCAAACATCCCTGAAGTGAGGAGTAGCACCCAGCTGGACACATGGATCAATGGTGGTGGGAAGCACTTTGGCCTGGGATACCCTGCAAACAGGGTGCAGATATTTTCCAGAGTACAGATAAGAACAAATCCATGCTGAAGTAACAAATTTTCATTAAGTTGCAAGAACGTGAACAGTATGAGTTATAATCCTTACCCAGAGTTGAGGTCCTAAAGTGGCACTGCCAGCTAGGAAGAAATAATGTGAATAACATTGTCACTTTGTGGCTCAGAGATGAGCATTTCAGTGATTTTTTAGTGTGTGAATGTATAATATATACCTCAACACTGCAGTAGGCTGCATTCTGCCTAGGCCTATTCACTGCACAGGAAGCAGAGAAGATAAATGCAATACTTAACAAGCACAACAGATTTTAATTAGAAACACAATAGTTGCATTACTGTAGTTAATGGGTTCAATGGCCTTGCATTTTCAGCCAAGAAATCTAATGTGCACAAATGTTTGTATCACAAATGCTTTAAAAAATTCAAATAGCAGCTTGATGTCCAGTGTGAACATGTACAGCTCCAGCTCTCAAGATACTGTTAATGGGTACTTGGACTTTGAAGAGCTCAGGCATTACAAGCAATGAGGGATAGCTAACTTGAAATGATTAGCAAGATTAAGGGGGTGGCATTAATTGTTGTACTTAAACAATGCTCTTAGTATACTAACTGGGAAGTAAATATATACACAGTATATCAAATTAGTTTGAAAATCTGTACAGATCTTGCTTTGCCTTAGAACCAAGAACACTAAAACAAACGCGTTGCTTTCTCCTTCTTTGTATCTAGTCATCATTAGCTGGCTAAAAAAACTCTTGTTGCCCACACATAAGAGAGTAAGTGTGGGCTGAGTTTTGATCTCGACAACATTAACAGAGTGCTAGTGACATTATAATTGAAGTAGTCATTTATATTTGTGCACTACTATTAAGAAAATAATATACACCTTAAAATGGCAGGAAGTGCCAATTAAAATAATGATGAGATTGTATTACTTTAAATATTGAGTGTTATTTGTTACTATTAAATATTTGAATGTAACATCTGTTAGTTATAAAAATACATCTCGTATAGAAATTCTTCCCCAAAAAATCTAGTCTTAATCTGGTTGTAGTGGTGAAAATTTTGTAGATCTTTGTAGAATCTAAGGATATAGGAACTGAAGTTTATTCACTTCCCATATCTTTATTCACTGAAAGCTGATAAACCTGGAAGAAGCAGGTAAGCTGTCTGAGGTTTTTACTTTGTAAAGGAACTGCATATTAGAGAAGCTCAACATTTTTGTTTTTCATCTTCACATTGGCAAGTTTGGGACATGTATTTGTTTTAAGTATTTATCTATAAAAGAGTTAAGAAATGTGACAACAGTACCTTGCATAAAGACTTAGAGTGAAGCTTGGGTATATATTCAAAACTTCTGTAGAAGTCTCTGATGTGAGTCCTGCTCCTAATTCAATAGGGATTCCTAAATCTATTTCAATTTGCTGAATAATGACAGCTATTCCAAATATAGCTCTATAGTTTTCAACTATTGTATTCTGTCCATCTGGTATTAACAAATTAACTTATGTCCATTTTATGCATCATCTTCTGTACTTCTTGATGTGCATTACAGAGATAAAAGCCAGTTATTAATGAAGACATTTTATCCTCTGGTTTTAATTGTCATTATTTCTGTTTTCCTTGCATCTGTTCCTTCTTAGTGTGGCTCTATTATCTATTGCCTTTCAGGACATCTTGCTTTAAGCACCAATGTTTTGCATGCATGCTAAAAGAGTAAAAAGATCCTGTCTTTGTTGCCTTTTAGATGAACAGGCTATTTTTAACAGGAGTCAATCAGCAACTTCCAGATTAGGGGAAGAATCCCACAGACATCCCACTGTTATCTCCCAGGCCTGCATGGACCCGTGAGCTAAGACCAACATTTCTGAGGTAGAGATCTGTGCAAGAGAGACTCTCTGGTGCTATTTGCTGTTCTCCACCAGACCCATTCTGTCTAACAGAATAAACTCTCCTTCACTGCAGAAAGCTGAAACACCTCTTGAACCTAGTGTGTGTTTTAAAAACAATTTAATTCCTGTTAGGTTAACATAGCTGTTTCATAGGGGTTTTTTTCAGTACAAACCAAGCAGAACCATATTAATTTCTTAATTTTATTTGCTCAGGTAACTCAGCTGCAGACTTTACCTTAGAACAAGCTGTATAATCTATTTCTTACAGTCTGTGAAGCCCTGGCCTCTTCTGAAGCCTGTCTCCAGAATGACCTTCCAGTGCACCTCTTGGCTCAGAGGAACAGACTGCTCTCTCACACACTTACAAGCTGCAGTGTTGTGTGTGACTGCTACACTGGGTGGATGTGCTCTTGGCACAACTCCACTGATGAGTGTGTGCTACACCAGGACAGTGGTGTTTCCAGAAAATGGATGGAAGGAGCCTGAGAAGGTAGAGTTTAAATGTCAGTGTGTGTGCCAGTCTTGGCCCATGCCATGGTGATTTTAGGCTGTTGTCAGGACTGACTCACTGCAACTTAGAGGGTGCCACTGAGGCAGTTGAACACTAAGAGCTCCCATCAGCTGCTAAGACTGAGGAAGTGTAATTGTGGTGCAAAGCTATCTTCATCCTAAGTTGTGCCTCTCATTTTTTCCATCTTAATATTGATAGCATAAATGTGAGATTCCAGAGAATGCAAAGCAAGATTTTGCAGCATTATCTACTCCTGCAGACTTTAGATTTTATTTCAGTACACCTGTCATGGGATTGCAGAACTTATCTTGCTTTCCCCTTATCATCAGCCCATCACACAACCCTGCAGTGCCAGTTGTCACTAGCTGCCATCCTTTTCAAACTCTCACCTGTGTCAGTTTTGACTGTGCTCACAGGATGAGGGGAAATTTAGGTCTGACTCAAAAGAATCTTTGGAGACACTATAGAAATGCACTTTTAAAGTCTTGGCTATGATTAAATTACTTCAGATAATGTTTTTCTTCAAGAATGTGAGGAAAAAGAAACTGCATTTCTAACTGGCATAACTGTGCTGGTGAACAAGCAAAAATATTTTTTTATTTGCTGATGTAGCTTGTTTTGTTCAACAAACCTGTATAAGCTACTGTTTGGCAAAAAAAAAAAATTAAAAAAAATTACCAGAATAACTGACATCTTTATTAGTAACATAATGGTTGCATCAGCAATTTCTGAGGGCAGATTAGACCTTAATGGTACATTTCAAACACTCAATTGCATTGATTTTTAGGTTTGCAAAATTTATTAGAACTAAATCAAATGTTAAATAAACTTGTTGCCAGTTTCCTGGAATATTAAATAACTTCTTTTATTTGAATCCTAGGATATTCTTAATTTTAGCTGTACTGTGCATATAACAGACATTTCTAATAACATCATCTGTTCCATATAGTTCTCAATACTGTGCTACTGTGTATGCTGAAGAATTAGAATTTTGTTTACTTCTAGGATGAACCTCTTCCCCTTGCTGACTTTTACTCCAATGAGTGATAAAAAAATCTTGATACATGTCATGTTCTGTGCCTCTGTGGTATTTAAAATGATTTGAGAACTTTTTATTACACAGTTCAGTTGGTAAAGTGGCAGAGTTGCAGACTGATAGAATACAGTAGTGACATTAAAACATGACATTAGCTGACTGATCTCAATCTCTAATTTAATCAAAATGTTCCTATTTACTAGGGAAGGTTTGTTTCTGCAGGAGTTGTTAGTAATGTAAATTTGTATAGGTAGTCAATTACAGTAATAATATTAACAAAGATTTCCATTAAAGCTACTGTAACAACTTCCTTGCTATTTCAGTCTGTCATCTGTAAACTTGTTACAACTTCTAGTTTCTTTCCAGAAAGAAAAAGAGAGGAATCATATCTGTCACAGACAAAACAATTCCTTAAAATCTACAAGTTTGTCAAATGCAATGCCTCTGGGGTTATTTTCTCCCTCCTCAAAAGTGAGCAAAAGGTGTGTTTGTGTGTTTCCTAACTGCATTTAAAATACATAATTCTGTGACTTTTTCTGATCTACTAGGGCTTCTTTGTACTCACATTAATGTATTTATTGAATATAATGTAAAGGGTTTTTTCTGATCTCTTACTGCTTTTTTCATAAAGTACAGGTTAAATGAAAATTAAATATATATAAATGAAGATATAAATATATACAAACAGTACCATCATAAAAAAGAAACAGAAACATTTGAAGGAATTTTCCTATGGCATTTTACTGCGTAAGTGACCACATACACAAAGGGAAGTTTTCACTTTTCTTTGAAGTGCCTTCATGATAGGCTGGCTTGACTGGTGGCAGAGAACTGTGGGTCTAATTGGGAACAGTAATGAGCTGACAGTAATTTAAAACTACCTTGCATTTTCTGAAACTGTTCATTTTGATCATTTATTGGGGCTGCCAAAATAAAAAGGGGTGAATAATTTTGCTTTGGAAGGAAAGAATGTTCACCTTGTTTTCTCAGAAGAACAGATTATTTTAAGATAATTTATTCACAGAATAAATAACTTTACTGTGGATTATCAAGAAGAAAGGGTTTTCTAGATTAAGAAATTGAAATATTTACAAGAAACTTGTAAGCGAGTATCCCTGTTTCACTACAGTTAAGCATTTAGAAGTGGTTTTCCATACAAATAGTGTTAGTGCTGTTCTCTTAAGTCTGATGTGGAATTGCTTTGTACTATTACAAGCAAATTTTAAGTTACTGCAGAAATAAGAATACTAATAAAGTGAGGAATTCAGGCTAGACCAAAGTGGACTTGTGCAGTACAGCCACTGTCCAGTGATTTTAGATGCACCCGTTCCTTGCAAGCTTGTAATGCTGAAGAATACTAATAAAGTGAGGAATTTAGGCTAGACCAAAGTGGACTTGTACAGCCACTGTCCAGTGATTTTAGATGCACCCGTTCCTTGCAAGCTTGTAATGCTAAGATTTTACTCTTAAAGAAAAAAAAAAAAGAAAAGAAAACCACCCGAAGTCAAAATTATCCAAATATCACATTATGCCTGACAAGCATGACCCTCTCACAGGATAAAATAAGCTTAATGTAGAAAAAAATAAGCATATGCATGAATTCCATTAGTGCTCTCTGATACGGCTTATTCATGTAGAAAACCACTGGAGGGAAGAAATCACCAAGCATACAATTTCAATGTGAGAGGCAGACAAGGAGAAGTGTAAGGAACATTGCTTCCCAAAAAAAGATTCTAAGGAGTACACTGCCATCTGCAACACAAAGATCCAATTAATTAATCTTGCTAACTGTGTATTGGTAGAGCTGTGAGGCTCTGCAGCTCTGAGGTGAGGTGTGATCAGACCTTGCTGTGATTTTGGGATGTGGAATTGTTAATAGCTTTCATTTTTAGATGCTATGCCCGATGGGCAAGCCTCCAAGCACCCAACAGTTAAAAGAAAATAAAAGATTGTGAAAAGCAGGGGATAATTACTGTTCCCCAGAGGAAGGGTGTAAAATTCTGAAAAACAAAAATTCAGAATATCACAGGCTGAGAAAGAAATATGGCTGCCTGAACTGCTGTGGTTGTGGTTGTGTTAAAAATCTGTGAAAAATCTGCAACAAGGGCCAATTCATGTGGTTGTACTCAGTTGTCTAGAGAAACTACTTGCTTACCTTGCCTCTTTTCAGTTCAATAGTGAGTTTTGTGCATGGTACCTGTACTCATCAGGATAAGTAGATCAAAATGACAGAGAGTATTACTAAAATTTAAGGCGTTTCTCTTGCCAAAATTTATGAACATGCCTAATTTTATAAATTATTTTTATGTTAAAAATAAAAATGTCTAGCTATAATTTTTACAAGACTATAAATATGAAATGTATAAATGCAAAGCCAATTAAAGCATATTTTTAATATCTTTAATTAAACGCTGATAGGAATGTTTCCACATTCATGAGATGTAAGTCTGAAAGTTAGATGGATGTTTCCTGAGTGTATTGAAATTGTTTATAATCTGAGTTGAAGACAGTTTTATATCTCTAGTTGTGTATTTGCACACTTATCACAAATGTGAAAACCATTTTTCACTTTCAAGAAGAAAGTTGTTCTCATTAGAGTGTATAAAGCTTAGAGTGTATAAAGCTGTTCTCATTATCATGTGTATGACTGGTAACGTTATACTATTTTAATCAGATTAGCAGTACAATGAAAATGAATGTAATAGGATTTGCTATAATTAGAGGCAAGTATACAGTAATCTACTATGAAAAGAACACAAAAAGTGTCAGTGGTGCTCATTACAGGGATATTGTTTATGGTAATTATTCAAATGTTTCAAAAATCATGCTAAGTCTGATTTTTTTTTTTACACAACTTTAATAAAACAATTCAACCCAAAAATGCTATTACTGTTCAAGCATTACTCTTTTATGGCATGGAAAGAAGAGGAACTAACAACAAATAATTTTTAAAAATTATGGACTACAAGCTGCTCTTTTCACTGTCCTGTCCAAATAAAAGATATCATGAAAACTAAGAGTAAAAATAGTAAAATAGTGATAAACAAGATTTTTACAACATAGATGAAGAAACTAAGTGCCCAAACGTACCTGTAATTCCAGTGTAGGGAAACCTATGTGAAATTTGGTTCAGATTCCAGATCTGTTTCCCAGATGATTATTCTGTTATTCTATACCTGTCTCTCATAACATTCTCATAGATCATAAAGCATAAGATACCCAAATGAAGCCTAACAGGTGAAAATTAGGAAATGAAAAGCTAATTTAAAATATAGCTAAATGTAATAGCAAAAACTTTGATGCTGCAGGGATTTTTTTTTTTTTGTGAGTATCTGGGACTCCACGTGGTGAAAGAACCAGCCTGAACCCAGCAGGGTGAAGGGCTGGTTCCTGGGATGTCACTTTTGCTGTCATCAGTAATGAGCTGATGCCATCCCTAGTGCCATGGCACCCTGTCCTGCTGGAGATTCACAATGCAGTACTGGCTCACAGTGTGCACCTACAAAGCTTTCAGAAGTCCAGAATGAATATTTTCAAGAACAAAAACCGTTCATATGGCTAAGAATGGTCTTTTAGTCACTGACTTTTTAATTTTGGGAAAACAGCAGAGGTAGCACTTATAACATGCCAGTGAGACACAGCTCTCCCATTAAGGATGTGCATGTGAAGGGGAGGTTATATACTAAAAAAAAGGAAGACATGAGATAAAAATCAGCTTAAAGGAACTCTTGAGCCAAAATTTTGAAAATGTTTCAATTTATGAAAGCCTAGCTTCAGACAGTATATGTCTGGGTATCCCAATTCAACTTCATCTTATTAAATATATTTTATATTAATTTGGACCAATATTTTCAATGTGACAAAAAAATAAGATATGTCATTCTTTCAGGTGTATGGAAATGAAGAATATAAAACAGTTTTTAGTTTCTTTCAAGACTATCTAATATGATTAAAAGGAAAAACAAATCTGTTAATACTAGATACACTTAATTTTGGATATCAAGCATTTTTTTACTGCATTGAATACATAAGGGATTTACAATCATCTATCTTTTACTAACCAGTGTTAAGACTTTTCTAGATTCTAGTCACTTATTTATAAACAATAAAAATTAATCTGCAGATCAACGATCTTGCTACAAACCAGGTTTTTATATCAAATAGGCAAATCTCTGTCCTCTGCTTTAGCGAAGACACAATCAATTCTAGCTTCTTTTATACACTGCAGTTATTGCTACTTTTGGCATAGATGATCTGGCTCCAAATTTGCTGTGAGTAGACCAATTTTTTCCTTAATTTTCCCGGTATAAAAATAAAACTGCCTTTATGGCATTCCTGATGTTACACTATCAAATTGCATAAGGCCTTCCATCCTGGGGAAAGCATGAATAGCAAAAGAGACAATCAAGCAATTTGCCATTCACTCCTCAGCAGAGAGCACAAAGTTTTGGATTTGAGTTGTGGGGTGTGGTGTGAGTCACTCACTTGGTTTTAAGCAGAAGAATAACACAAATAATGCACTGGTAAGGTTTTGTCTGGTAATGTAAATAGACTTAGCTTTTGCTGTTATGGCAGTTTATGTAACATTTTTCTGGTTTATATAATATTTACCTTGATTGTTTTTAGATATTAAAAAACCAGAAGCCTGTACAATATTGTTGGACTGCATTTTATTTGTCCAATTTAAAATTGATCATTGCATTAGTATTCTCTGATACTGCAATATCTCTACTTCCTATGTTGTTTCAAAAACAAATTAGCAAAAGATATGAAATGAAGTTATATTTCAATATATTCTATGTCCTTTCCCTTTGTTTGCCTCTACTTATTTAAAATGTTTGATTGGAGCTTTGAAAGAAAAAGAAAGACCATGGGTCAGGTGTAGTCAGCTGGCACAAAACAATAAGGCCACCTGGAAGTGATCATTTATACCATGTGAGGGTCTGGTAGCATCACCCAATCCATGCATCTTGGTGAGTGTTGGGAGCTGTATCTCTAACAAGTGATTTCCTGAAGGTGACCTGGATTGTGTCTGTCCTGAGTTGTGTCCTGCTGTGATCTGCACTGCTGCAATGGCAGCATGCACCATGTTATGTTACAGGATAATTACTCTTCCCACTATAACCTACTACTTCTTTTTTTATTTTTTTTTTCCTCATTACACACTAGCAGGTTTGAGAGCACATTTGTTCTCATGCCAATTAATCAATTTGCCCACCATCTGCATGTGAAGAGCACCCAAGCAGTTAGAAAACTGACTGGTTTCTTTGGAGATAGTCACTGGTTCTCCAGACTTAGGAGCAGCAAGAGAGGATGCAACAAAAATGAAAATAAAACTCTTCTGGTATGTTGTTTTGGTTTTTGTTGGTTGGTTTTTGTTTTGGTGTTTTGCTGGTTTTTTGGGGTTTTTTTTAAGTTAAAGAACCCCGGGCATTTTGTCTTTGAAAATTTTAAAATAATGTACAAATGATAAATTTTGAAGATTAATTATAAGAGCCATGAATAGAGATCTCTCCTGGCACCCTGAACATCTCAGCAAATCTGTTCATTTTATTGCAGTAGTGCAACCTCTTCCTCAGAACCATCTGCAACACTACTGAGATTTGAAAGCCAGAACACAGAAAAAAAACCATTGCTTAATGGATAATGATCAAGGACATTCTCAAACTCACTGCATTATCTCCCAGACAAGTGCCCAAGCAGCTCTTCATTGGTCTTGCTCCCATGTGAAAGATACAAGCACTACAGAAGCCAGAGAACTTCTCTAAAGAAAACCAGCTTATTTCTCACACAAATCTAGTGTGATATTCCTCCTCAAAATCTTTGCTGGACCTCAGTGATGAACAAATAGAATTAATTAAGCAGTGACCACATAACAGAACAAATAAACAGCTGTGAATATTCAAATGGAATTAACAAAATCAAGCTTCTTATGGCTCATGCAGCCAAAAGTGGTGATGCTCCACTTATTGGGAGTGACCTCGCAGTGGTTGGAGGTAGCATTTTGCAGTGCTGCCAGTTTGAATGTGTACCAGAGTACACTGACACTAAAAGAAAACACAGATCTCTGTAGAAGACAGAAGACATAGTGTTTGTAGGAACAAAGCAAAAATACCAACACTTGCAAGTAGTCACTGCAAAACACATTCAGTCTGGTGATCTGTGCACATCACTGTGACAGCAGCAATAAATCACAAGCTCTGCAACTGTTCAGAGGGAAGGTTTCCTGGGAACCTGAAGCCAAAGATTAAGGTGGATCATATGATATTGGATCCACTCCATTCAATAGATAAGTTTCTGGTTATCTTATGCAGAAAACATACATGCCATCTGTCTTGAGCATTTATTAAATGTGATGTCTACACTGTGAACAAAACAGAAATAGACTCTGCTCTTGCCTTCCAGTACTTTCATGTGATCACATCTCTCAGTAAGATGCATTGTTCTTAAATGATCTCTTCTACTGCAGCTTCTGAAAGTATAGCTGTCAGCATTGAATTGCACCTTTTACCTGGTCACCGATGTAATTCCTACTGACTTCTGTAAATTTTGACAAAATAATGCTATTCCACCAGAATAAAACATTAAACTGTCTTATACAACTCATTAAACTCTCTTATAAAAATTTGAAAAATTTCTAATGGCTGGAAAACACACCAAGAAAAATCATTCAGCATAGCAGTAGAATAGAGTTGTCCAGTAGCAAAGAAAAAAAGTTCTACGTAAGTATCCTGATGCTATTCTGGTTGCAAGGGATTTTATTCTTTTGATGGATTTAAGATGAGGGTAGCACCAATGTCATTTCTCAGCTACTTGTCATCCTACTTGATGCAGACATCTGACATCTCATAACAAATCTAATGCTGTTGAAGCTCAGCTTCTCTCTGGTGAACTGTATTACAAATACAACCAAATTCAAGGTCATAGCTAAGATTCTAAGTGACTATGATAAGATAAAATTAAATATAATGCATAGAATCTCATTTGCAATTCTGCCATCTCTTATATGAGCATCTCTGAAAGAGTATAATGGTGAATAGCTCCAACCTCAAGAGTGATGAGTTTCTGGGGGAGTTGGCTATAAATATTATCTGAATCTTCATATTCTCTTCTTGAAGAAACATTCTGGTTCTTCAGATGTTTTCTGGCTAGCATTGAATAGAAAGAGACTAGTAAGGAAACAACCACTATAGATTTCATCTTAACTTCTGCAGGCCCAGTATTGGGACATCTTGAGACATTTTCATGGCGTTTTTTGCTAGCTTGTGATGTGTTTTCTTTTTTGATGTTTCCCTCTCCAATACCATAAGCTAATTTTTTCTTTGCAGTCTGTTGCAAGTGTTTTACAAAGAACAAATTCATCTTGTATCACCTACACAGTGACAATGCTGTCTTCCATTTTTTGCAGCAGCAGCAGTGCTGAAGTTACTCATAAATTGTGCTGTGCATTTGACATACAGCCAACAACTGGAAGAAGCAAACTCACTCCTCCCCAGGTATTATTCTTCATTCTATAATTTCACTGTATTCACCAGACACTGCTAGTTACTGTAGTACATATAATTATTCTTACTTGCTCTTGTCACCCTAGAAAAAAGAGGATTTGCACATGCCAGTTTTATCTAATCTTCTGAATAATTAATGGAACCATATAATTGAGCCTGTTTGTATGAACAAGGATTACATGTGGTTCCTTTTTATGCATTTGTTTATAGAAAGAATACATATCCTCTCACATATGTTTAGTAATAACATTGTAAAGTTTTAAGGAAATTCACATGAAAAATAGGAGAATGATACTAACAGGATGAACAAACCCAGGAAATCAGACAACTTTGAAATTGAACTTAAATGATCCTCTTGTTCCTGCCTGCTGCATATTGCCTTTATTTTGCTGTGTTTCTACTAATAACGATGGCATATTTACTTGTGAAAAATACAGGAAACCTGTGGGCCAAAGCCATATGTAAAATATATTTCAAACTTCTGCAGAGTGGGCTAAATGTGTAATCTAATGTTTCTTTATCAGGCAGCCATCATATGTCTGCATGCTGCCTGTAGCAACAGATAGCCCAGTATTAGAGCATTCTGAATTCTGTAACTGAGAAACACATCAAGCAAAAAAACTGCCTGGCTCCAAAACTACTATCTGTATTTCTTCTTTGCTGAATAGGCAGGGGTTATTAGCAGGCAGTGTTTATCATTAGTTTGGGGGAGGCTTTGAGGAAGGGAGGGAAAAAAATCTAGCTATGTTTAAATGTCCTATAGGCTTTCTTATGTCCTCCATGGGTTGATTAAAATCATGTGTTCCCACTTGTCCCTTATCCTTTATCCCCTACAGAAGGAGCAAGTAGCAATAATTTGCAGCAAGATTTTTATGTAAGTGTCCCCCTTAAATGGGTTTTGTGCAGAAGGGAAACATATGGTTCTGAAAGAGCATTAATACCCAGGTACAGCTGGTCTTTGAAGATTTTAAGTGATCTAGATAAAAAGAATGATCAAATGCCTCCCAAGGGAGACTGTGGCTGTTCTGACACAATTCTTCATAACAAGTGTAACACTTATAGGGAGGTGTCTGTGGAGACCCAAGAATGGATTGAGGATTGTATTGGCAAAAGAAAAATAGGCATATAAGCCAATAAGAACAAAATAAACCTTTCAACATGGCCAGCAGTGGAGAACTTAATCACAGTCTACCAGGTTGGCAATGAAGAAAAGCAAAGTGATTAATTCATCTATTGTTATTAGTTAATGCAAGAACCAAACATTTCTCCATGACAGGAATGTCTCTGTGCCAGGTTTTTATTATCCTGCGGCACTGGCACTCCTATTTCTCAGAGCGTTTACATTGATTTAACACAGAGTTTTGTTTGCTGGATTTAAAGACAGCTATCACAAAAAGATTGGTGTCAGACCTTAGTGAGTATGAGCCTTGTTTCCTATTCAAAAGATTCATTTGTTTTAAAGAAAACTTTCTTTTAAAGAAGAAAAGATCTAAGGCAACAGATTTATTTGAGGAGCTGATCCCAAATAATAATGTTCGATCTGTATTTTTATTGTACAGAAGTATCACATAGTTCCAACCCTACCTAATCAGGCTTCATTACTGCATACTCCAGGGGCTCAAATTGAAGTGCAAGAGCTGAGACTGGGTAGTCATTAACTGCTCTTGTGCAGGGTAAAATTTCCCAAGGTGGATGTTCCCAGGAGAGACCAGATTGCCAAAGGGATAGAGAATAAACTTGATATAGAGAATGTGAAATTCAGAACAGAAAGTTCACAACAGAAGGTTGAGGGAGCCTGGAAAATTTATGAAACTCCTATAGTTTCACGACTGCAAGAGGTAAATTAAAGGAGCAGTAGAAAGTCAAGAGGAAAGATGGAAGAGAATTGTGTAATCCAGGCAGTGCTCTGAGAAGAGGAGCCTTGTCTCACCGAGATTGGTAGCAAATCCAAAGCTTACTGTCAAATACAAACAAGAAAGCTAAACTAAGGATCACAAGCTGTGGGCCAATTCTGCAGGAATGAAGTTATATCTTGCAGGACTGCTCAAGGTAAAAATCTATTTCAGAAATAAACCACTATCACATCTATATTTACAGCAGCAATGAAAATGAAGCGGCTATTATAAAATAAACAAAAATCCATCATTTTTCTTGAATTGTGCAGCAAGAATGTTTGCAGATAAGATGCAAATCTTGTCCTGGGGCTGCCACTGGATAACATGCCCCTAACTAGAAGGATTAGAACTACCATGACATAAGAAATCCTAAGCTAATTTGGAAGTAGAACAGCTGAAGAAAGGCTGTTAACAGAAGCTGGAATTAGAATGCAAGGTTAAATTGCTTCAGATTATTTCTATCTGTGCTGATGCTAGTGCCAGATGTGAAAGTCTGGGTGAGATAACCACCTTTGAAACCACCAAATCTTTCCTAAGTCAGGAAGTCTAGGAGGCAAGATCAGAGATATTATACCTATGAGTGTAATAAGAAAAAGTTCCTTTTAACCTTCCCATGTAAGATTAGAGCAATTAAAAAAACAGAATAGAAAATTATATTCATCCTTTTTTTTAATGGGGAGACTAAATATATTAAGGATAAGTAAAAATTGTAAGTTATGGTAATTATTTTAAAGTAACTAAAAGTTTCTTCACAGATTTTTTAAAAATATGTCCAGGAACTGAATACCTTGACTAAATAATTTCTCAACCAAAAATAGAAGTGATCTTAAGTAGATCCAAGTGCAGTCTTGTTCTGTAATATCTGCAAGTGTATTTTATAATGTTACAGGTTATTAAGCATGTTGATGTATAAAAATATGCAGAAATGTTGGCTGCTCAAAGATCATACAGCAAGAAGAGATACTAGCTACATAACAGATTAGTAACAGCTGGATGGTTTGGAACCAGAAGGCTTAACATGCCAGGCCAGGGAAAATTTCACTCAGTTTACGAAACAAGACTGCTTCACCTAGGGCAATAAAACAATGCCTCTGGATTGGGTTTTGCAGAACCCAGGGCTCCCTTGTGAAACTGCACAATAACTTGGGCATGACAAAGATGTCACAGGATCAGGGAGCCCAGCAGAGAAATTCAGCTGCCTGGAAAGATTGTGACTTAAGAAATTCTGATTGCTTGAAGAGCTGAAACAAACAAAGGAATTAAGCTTGAGGTTACAAAATTAAAAATGGAAGTCTATACTTTTGTGCTGTAGTGTCTCTCTACGAATATTTTGATTTCTTTAAGTAATAGAGCTGTATCCTGTCATCTTTTGTCTTTAAAAAGGTTTCATTGTGTGAAGTGCTCAAGATTTTCCGCTTTTAGATTCTCTTTTTGCAGAGGGGTTGGTATTTTTCAGTGGAAAGACTTTTCAGCTTTAATGTCATATTTCAGATTTTTTTTTTTGCAGTGTTTTGCTCTTTCCCTTTGACAGCCATCTTGCTGAGTAATGCCCAGGGTCATACTTTTGAAAAGCAAATTCTTCCTTTGCAGCATAGCTGCAGGTCCTATGGCAGGGTGTATATCCAAAAACTAGGTGCTCATCCTTCTGTGAGATATAGGTTGATACCTTATATCAACCTTGATATCTAGCAGAAAAGTGCCAGATGCAGATCACTGAAGAAATACAAAAGGGAATATCAGCAACCTTAGAAATGGTTTTAGGAATATATAGACATTCATTCGCACATGTATATAATTTTGAAATACTTAGCAAGAAATGCATTAAATGTGAAGTAATTTGTTGCACCAAAAAAGCATACTGGTCCAGGTCATTACTTGCTTAGATGAAACTCCAGACTGAGCCAAAATCTTCACCACAGAGTACAGAGAGCTTCAACTGAAGTCAAGAGGGTTGACCCAAAGTATAAAAGATAAAATTAGTCTGGACAAAAAGTCCTGAAATAATGCCTAGATAGCAGTTATTTTCCTAACAGAATTTATTACCAAAACAAAACTTGGAAAAAACCTCCAACCTTCTCACATCTGCTGGCAGATCATCAGTGTATTCAGTAAAATACAATAATTTTCTCCTGTAATGGATTTCCTTAATAAATCTAAGTGCAAAAAGTCACTAGCATTCAGCTCATACTTAGTGTCAAAATTGGACCAATGTCTCTAATGGGACATTAAGCATTAACATGGCATTGCAGAGGATTCAGGTCCTTCATTGCTAAATCCTGCTTCAACAAAACAAAGAAATTCTATTACCTGCAGAGAAAGCAGAAGTAGACCTTAAATCACATGATAATCCAAGAGACAATCCTTGTCTCTTGAATTATCTCTTCAATCCTGGAAGAGTAGGGGGTTTTGCCACTGAAGGTGACCAACAAACAAATCCTGACTGTGATGCTTACTTTTGGGTTATTTGATGGGGACAAGCTTTTTAGCAAGGCCTGTTGTGATAGGACAAGGGGCAATGGTTTTAAACTGCAGGAGGGTCAATTTAAATTACATAGAAGAAAGGAATTTTTTACAGTGAGCTAGGTGAAACACTGGCACAGGTTGCCAAGTGAGGTGGTAGATGCCCCATCCCTAGGAACAGTCAAGGTCAGGCAGGATGGGGCTCTGAGCAACCTGGTCTGCAGTGAGGTTTGGATTAGATGACCTTTGAAAGGTCCCTTCCAACCCTAACTATTCTATAATTCTATTTTTACAGTCATATGGCAGATCTTTACAAGAACCTTAAAATTATTCCCATTTATAATTTGATTTCCACTCCCCTGTTCCAGCATTTTTGTTCAACTGGTTTTATAGTTGGCCAAGATAAAATATGACTAGTTGGTATATGACATGTTACCTCTGCAGTAGATGAACGTATTTTGATTTCTACAGCACTGAGTCAGCATTCTGATGAGTTAGCATTTATATTCCCGACAGCTGTTTATTCCTCTCAATGTAATTTCAGAGATAAATGTCCAGAAGGGCTTTGCTGCCCCAGATCTATCAGAAAACATATTTAAGATATTCTGTGGTATTTAAATCATAAAAAAATACTTATTCAGTAATGCTAGGACAAAAATGCTTAATTTTTACCATTAAATAGCTAATTTAAACCTTACTACATTATTTTGAAATATAATCTGGTGAAAAGTCAAATTATTTTTATTTTCTATGCAAAATCACATAATTGGTTTCTAGGGACATTATAAATTTAATAAACATACAGAGACTTCCAATTACTGTTTTTGCTTTACTCCGTTAATTTAGAGTTGAGAAAGTAGCCTTGAGAATAAGAGAGGAGATAAGACCCAGTGCACATAAAGAACCAATGGTTCCTGGAACAGCTGATTGATTGTGTCTTACTAAAGCCATGGGAGCAGCTGGCACAGTGGAACATAAATCTTGATAGAAAGCAGAACCAGTAGACAAGGATTCCCTGAATTCTGAAATTCTGCAGGTAATGCTGCAGGGTTATGGTAGCAAATACAGTGTAGGCTATGGTCATTCATATGCTGTCACTTTAATCTGCATTTTTGGTTTTAGTTGTCCTGTAAAGCAGTGCAGATGTTGCAGAGTAGCACAGATTTTATTTTCCTGCATCAGCCCTGTAGAATTTGTGGGGTGTTTCAGCACAGCTGCCTTAGCTTTGGACTTTAGCAAGAGTAAACTCTTTCTAGAAGTTGTTTCTTCTAAACACTCTTCTGATAGAAGTGCATTTACAATATGGTAGGGAAATGAAATTTACTGTTAGCAAGATTAAAGAAGGGCCTGTTACTCATGCAAAAATAAAATCCAGTTCTGAATCCCATTAAATTAATGGTCTTGATCATGTATGGTCGCAATTAATTCTACAGATTACTTATGATTTTGCTAAGATAATAAATATTTAATTGTTCTGTTCTTTTAGGCTTAATTTTGCCTTGTCACAGAACAAAAAGAAAAAAATATTTCTAATTGTTTGGTTCATCTCCTCTATTATCTACCTTTTGCCCTACCCTAATCTCTAGTCTGAATCAAACAGTGCCTTTTTCAGGCTCAGATAAAAAGATATCTTTGCTTATTAAATTAATAATATATTTTGCCACATATTTTTAATTTTGTTCTTACTGATTGCTTTTCTTCTTTTCTGGGATAGAGTATAAAGAACAGTGAACAGTATTAGAGAGGAGTTTTCCAATAGATTCTTTCTGCATCATAATGCTTTGTCTGCTCTGGAACACCAACCACCAATTCTTACTAAATTTCTGTATTACTGGCAAGTACTTTTCTTTTTTTCCTCCCATGGTACCTATAAATTTAGAAATAAAGATAATAGCCAAATTAACTTGCAGGCAATCCCATTAATCTCATTTATAACTGTGTCCATAAATGAAGATGCAAACCAATGAATAAAACCATCATGGTTACTACTCCAGTAAAGTAAGATTTTAAAATACAAGCAGTACTTTTGATGCTAAACTTCTTAATAAAAACCCCAAAGTTGAATGTTATTACCCTAGGACTTTTTCCCAAGTGTTTACTTATGTCAGTAAATGAGGTTAAACAGGATGTGAAAATCTTCAATGCACACCAGTGAAACCAAGCTATGATGCAAAATTTATTGTGGAAAGGAAGCATCTTGAATCTAAGAATTTAAGATCATTTCTTTGGCTGTGACATATACACCATTAAACAAAGTGTAAGTAGAAAATAATAATATTTTTGATGTATTAATGAAGATTTATTTGGCCCATTTCTGTACAAGCGTTGCGTTGCCAATTTAGGCTAATGTATAGCTGTCTCAAAAATCATTAAATGCATCATGAAATTGAACACTGGTTACAAATGATTATTATCCCTTCTAAAATCAGTTCATTATTCTGTTTCTGTATTTATTAGTTTTCTTCTGGCATCACGAAACATCCTGAAGATTGCAGTGCCTGTACTGCAATTTTGTGGATGTTTGTTCAACATTCCACTTAGATTTAAAATCATAGTGAAGAATGAATGGCCATCAGGGTCAATATACTTGTATAAAAGTGTTCTCACTTTAATGCTTTGCTTTATTCCCAGATCAGTCTTAAAAGACATGGAGAAAGAAAAGTAATTTGATTAATTGAAATGCTGCTTTAGTGATTGCATGTATAGCTCTCTGCCTCTTGAGAAATCATTAGCTTGCACAGCAAACAGCTACATACACTCTCCCTGCAGGAACTCTAAAAACTTTGTGCTGACCTTTGCAAGACAATTCATGCTGTACACAACACAAATTTTCCCAAACACTGTACTAAATACATATATTGGAAATGATACCAAAAGCAACAATGATTTTTTTTAGCACCCCTCATAAACTGAGTATCTGATTCTTGGTGTTATTGTTACTTCAGGATTTCAGTGCCTGGAGTTCCCAGGTGACACTGACAGAGATTTATTCTGGACTAGAAGTGTTTACGATCTAAGTATGTCTTTATGAAAGTATTTCTATGACAAAAAGGTCAAAATTATGTTATTACATATAGTTTAATGCATTTTTTCCTCAGTATGCAAGCAGAGAATATGCCAACAGCACTCATAGAAGAAATATTTTTATGGCAATTTTATGATGCAGTGCTGTTGGGGTATTAATAACACAAAGAATGTGTTATTAATATTACAGAGGTAATCTTCCTAAGCATAGCCAGGTCTTAAGACAGAAGGCTTCTGTGAGAAAATCTTACTAAGATGCAGTCATCGTGTTATGATCTCTTACTCAAAGACTGGTTTAAATGTAAATTAAATTACAGCAGGAATATGTACATCCCCCAAGTGATGGATGAGCAACAGTGACAGTGGGAACGCACACTGCCAGCTCCAGCTCATCCCTCACACAGCCCTTCTCAAACCCGACACTTCCATGTCATTAGCCTGCATCAAAACCCTTAGGAAACCATCAGAGCAGGGAGGAGTCATCTTAAAACAAGACTGTTGGGTGGCTGGAATTGCAGCTGTCCTTGTCTGGTCTGCCCTAACAATGCCAACTGTACCTGGGATGCACAAGAAATCTCTCCTGGATACTGAGGAGATGGCCTAAGATGCATATAGAAGCCCCATCACAGCTCCCAGACTGTGGGATTTAGCTGGAATATTACTGTACTCTGATGTTTTCTGATGCAAAGAACAATCTTTTAGGCATTCCTTGCCAAGAATAGCCAAAAATAAGTTAAGAGACTGCAGTAATTAAAGGTTAAAGCCAAAAATTAGGGAAATTCAAAGATCTGAAAAAATATTTTCAAGGTCAAAAGCTTGCTTTTAGGTTTTGTTGAAAGCAGAATTCAGGGAGAATAGACAAGTGAGGTCTGGATAATTTGAGACATGGGATATTGTGTGAGGAAGCATACATAATGCATTGCTATGGTAATGGTTGCCACAGTTGGTATCTTTTGTGGAAAAAAAATATTCTGTAAAAATGTAGTTACATAAGCAACTGCTACTTCAGTCACAAGAGCCATTTAGTTATCTATAATATCACAGAAAATCTCATATTTTACATTTTGTGTAGCAAGAGGAGCAGTGTAGTGAAATGACAATTTATATAGAGGAAATGTAGATTTCCCTGAGGTGAGCAGGTTACTAAAGAAAGAATTTGGTCTTTATTACAACATCTGTATTTACAGTATAATTAGCTACAGGGTCTGATAGATGCTAATGTGTCAACAGTTGCAAGAAATTAAAATAAGAGAGTGAAAAGTACTTAAAGTGGTATTTCTAAAGTGGAAATACCCATAATACTTGGGAAAGACACCTTTTCTCTGCTGTTTCTCTTTTCCTTTCCCTTCCTTCACTTCTCTTTTACTCATCTTTCTCCTGCTGTCTATAGCCATGGCTAATCTGTTCCAGGTTCCAAACTGAGATAAGCAGCTTCCTGTCAAATAAGCCAATGCTGCTGGATGAATTGACCTTGACATGACTGCTGTGATGCCAAAAGCCACAAGCCAATGGTGACAATTGTTACATATTGTCACCTGATTTGTATTGTTGATGCATGTCATAAAAATACCAGGTGGTAAAGACACAAAGGAGTGCAGTCCCTTGGTTCATCAAAATCTAATCTCTTGAATCTCAATAAACAATTGCGTCCAGTCATAATCTGAATAAAACCTTTCCATATGTATGTTACCTGTAGTATTACCTCCCACTTTGTAAAGCACATTTGCTCTGAAAATACATGCAAAATTAGGGATGGCAGCCTCAAAGCAGGAATACTGGCAGTGACTTGGGCATGCCAAGTAGCAGGTGTTTGGGGGAAGCCACTCAAGGTTTTCTCTCAGTATTTGCTGGCAAGAAAGGGCTGTTTTTCTTGATCCTTGATTGCATTGGCTCAGTGCATCCTCTCTTGCAGAATACCATCCACGAGGAGATGCATAATCCATGAGAATTTTCTCTTATAGATTCTTCCCACATAAATTTCATTAGGAGAGCAGGATTTTTTTTTCTATTTCCAATGCCTCTCCAAATCATTCAGATGTGGAGAAAAACATGACCATTCATTAAGAAGCTCTGTACTCCAAGCACATCTAAAACCTCTTTGAGGACTAACTACTTCTCTAAGTCATCACTGGAAGTAGGAAAATACAAAGTGCAGGCACCAGAGCAGCACACAGTATTCCAGGTGTGAGCAAATTGTGGCTTTATCGACTGGCATAATTTTATTTCCTGTTTTGTTCTTTTTCCTTTGCTAACAAACATTTGTAATTTTAGATTGGTGCCATGCACTGAATTGACATTTTTATGAAAATGTCTATCTGTCACAGTCTGAAACTTTGGTGGGAACAGGCAACTCAGAGTTCATCACTTTATTCATAAAGCCAAGAACACTATCCCACATATATAATTTCACATTTATCTACACTAAATTTCCTCTACCATTTTATGAACCAGTCCCTTGATCTTAAGGCCCATTTACAGTTCTGTGCAGAGCTCTCACACTGTCTACATTGAGTAAATGTATATCCTCAGCAAATTTTTTCCACTTCACTGCTAAGATCTTCTTCCAATCAATTTTTGAGTTTGTTAGGAAAAACAATCCCCTGCAGAATTCTGCTGGTGACTTCTCTCTGTATTGCCCCAGTGCTCACATGGTTGAAGCCTTGGTGCTGGGGAATGTGGCTTTCAGCAAGGGTCTGTAAAGGTCTGGGGAGCTGTGTGGTCCCTGTCTGGATTTGCTGAGTAAGAATCATCTGCAGTTCTGTGCTGTGCTCCATCCCTTGCACTGGGATCTGCACTCCTGCAAGAGCTGACCAACCTGATGTGGGCCTTCCTCTGTGCCTGACACACTGGGGAGTGAGTGAGGGGATTATTTGGCATTTCCCAGCAGTGGAGGACTGTATGATTTCCATCAAGATTCTACATTAACTGAGGTCTTCTCAAAAGGGATTTTTTCTATATGCAGTCCACACTTAGGTTCTTTGTCATGTGATTTGACCCCTGTGTTACAAATCCCTTTTCATGTGACCAGTCACACATAAGAAAGAATGAACTTCAGAAGTCTGACTTCACACAGAAGGTAGGACACTAATACCCTTTGCTAAAGGAATGTTTTGGGGCATAGAAAAAGTGTTTTAGAGCACAAATAACTAACAATACACAGCCTTGTGACCCAGTACTCGGGACCCAACACAGGAGTTCAGTAGGGAAACTATAGAAGATGAGTAGAAAGTCTGTGGTAATATGATTTGTTTTCATAAACATGCAGAAAAAGGAATTGTATATGAATCTGTTGGAGGTGAATGAATATAGCCAGACA
Organism: Passer montanus; assembly: GCF_014805655.1. Lineage (NCBI taxonomy): Eukaryota > Metazoa > Chordata > Aves > Passeriformes > Passeridae > Passer > Passer montanus. The sequence continues at coordinate 3,616,796 of NW_024369929.1, forward strand.
CAAAAAAAACCCCACAAACCTGGATGTTTGAATAGCTGTGGCTTTTTTACTTGGTTTGGACTTCACGGGCTTGATTTACCACTACAGTGCACTTAACTTTGCTGTTTGCATATGGCACGTGGGTATGAAGGTCTCCAAATAGCAAGGAATTCAAGATTCCTGAAGTGTGAGAATTATCACATCTCTGAATTTGGGCTCATACTATTCACTGGTTTGTGTTTGGGTGCCATTTATTCCTCTCGGGCAAGACAGTCTCTGAATTTTGTTTGCCACATTCAATGAAGGAAAGGAAGTATTTGCCACTATGCCTTTGAAACATCAAAGTTACATTTGTATGGGTTGATAAGGAACAGAGGCTCTTTCTTGATAACAAATCAAACCAAGAGATGCTTTTAAAAGTCCTCTGCATCTGTCTCTGTGTGTGTGTGTATTGTGCCTAGGAAAACTGGGCAAACAAGTCATTGTGCTAATGTTGCAAATCCAAACAATCATTCACAGTTATAATTTCAAATAGGCAGCCAAGGAATTGTACTGTGGTGCAGTACCATCTAGTGGCCCCATTGAACAGGGCTTTGGTAGAGACAAGTACTGGTGTTCAGTATTAACTGCCAAATGCTGCATTTGTTGATGCTTTTTATTATTGTTATCGTTACTAAGTTTCTGAAGGAACACAAAACACAAGCAAAAAATGACATAAACACTCTACTACCTAAGTTAGTAATGATGTTTAGAGGTGTCAGATGCCAATATATGGCTATCCAAAAAAAAAATAAAATCTGTTGCTGTGGTTGAACTGCACTTCTTTCTGAATAAATGCTGTTTACATGCTTTGTACACATTATTTTTTGCTATTTAAAGCAAGGCAAAGAATGTCATCTTTACAATAAAACTTATAATTAGCAGTGAAGTTTTGCCACACATACGCTTTGTTTCCCTGCGCAAAATGTTAATTTCCAAATGACAGATTCCAGAATATTTTGGGTTGAAAGGGGCCCACATCAAGTCCAACTCTTAAGTGACCTAAGGCAATCACATACAGGGATTGAACCCACAGCCTTGGTTGGGTTATTAGCACCTTATTCTAACCAACGGAGCTGTTGTGAGCTGTAGTCTGTTCTCAGCTAGATTCCTTATCAAATCAGGCAAAGCATGACTGCAAACACACAACTGCAAATGCTGGAACTGAATACTAACTACATAAAATGAAGCATTTTAGGATTTTCCAAGGTTTTATTTCTCCTCTTTTTATGTTCAAATCTCTGAAGAAGGGACTTAAATCCCAGTGCCACAGCATGTATGAGGTTACATGCTGTTCTTGCATAGGTCTTCCTCAGTTTCTATTCATCTAAAAAATAACAGAAACTGTGATACTAACTTAAGCTTTCTGCCACACTCCAAGAAAATGTAGGAATAAAATATTCTTCTACACATGTACTTAGCCCTTGAACACGAAAACTGGCAATGTCATCAATGCATTACATCACTGCTGAGTACCTGTAGCAAACACCAGGGATTATTCCTAGCATTCAACAGTATCCAAAATCAGCATCCAAAATCAACATCCAAAAATGTTCTTTATACAAAGCAGAATTGTACTTTACAAATGCCAGGTAAAATCAAATGCAATTAAAGCTTCAGTGGTACTTATACAGAAATTAACTCATGGGAAATGTTGTGATTACTAAAAACATCATGACAGTGATAATTTTAACCTGTATTTGTTGAATGATTGGTTCAGTTGCTCCTCAGCAGAAAGGCTTCCTTCTTGGTCACTCATCTGACAGGTTTCATGGAGCTCCATCTCTGCTCCAGCTCTCAGTTTTGTTTGCTCTGATGACGCTGGGAAACGCATTCGGTCTGGATAACAAAGAAATTTCTCTAATAGCTGATGCATAATTCAAAATAACATCTACAGTTTGATGTAATTCTGTCAGTGATGTTACATTTGGATAAGTGGCTGATTTAGGTAAAGACAATGTCTTTTGTCCTTATATTCATAAAGTTGTTTCCCTATTCATATTTCCAATAGACATGAGGCATACAGGTCAGACAATTTATAGAAATTTGGAAATAATAAAAAGTCTTACTCCATATAAAATTCTGTCTGGCCAATGAGGAACTGACTTTCTGTTGTATCACATGGGCAAGTAGTAACCAACTGTTTCTCCCCATGAAATCGCTAGGGGCTTTGTTTTATATTATAGGGAGAATTGTAAGTAAAGGAATCAAGTCACTAATCTTGAGGCATCAGTTGTGCTGTAACACCCCTTAAGTTACTGTGAGGGTAATTCTTTGAAATAATGAGGTGAAAGTGTTCAAAGTGGTGTTAAAACAATTATGTGCAAGCAACAGTACATCCTTCAGTGGCCACATCTCACTAGCACAGTTCAGAGTCTTTGCAGTGAGCTATATTAGCCCACAGCCTGAGTGACCTCTTGGAGTCATGCCACATTTCCAGCACCTGTCAAATGGTTCTTTCTGTAGGGCATGCAGACAATGGAAACCCATTAAAATAACCATATCTGCCAACAGGGGCAGGTCCAGAGAACAGAAATTGGCCCCACTGTACATGCAGCTGATCAATAACAGAGATTGATTGCATTCTGTGTGCTCAGTCAGCCTGCCATAAAGAATCTTTAACAAGTACAGTGGGCAGGATGGCACTGCTCTGGTAGCTGGGTGTTGATGCCACACAGCACAGGCAGAGCAGCTTCTTGTCATGCATCTAGACTGCATTCCTTCCTTTTGATTCCTTTGCCCTATCAGTCAGCTTTTAGAGGGTGGAGAAGAAAATTATTGTAATGGAAATAATTAACAATGTTCTTTTTCATCATATCTTTCTGTGCACCTTGTAACATGGTTTATCAAAATTGATCTATAAAAATCCACAATGCCATAACATGTAATGCATTTATTTAAATGTACAACATATGTATGCAGGAATTTAAACAGATTGTTTGCATGAATTAATGTGAATATTTAGCATGTGTTTTTCTTTGCCTGCTATCCAGTCAATTATTACTAGCAACAACAGATTCTAAAACTAGCTTTGCACATTTGATAAGCACTGCTGGGGGAGGGGAAGGAAGAAAGAGTGTAATAGTGGCTGAGCTAAGGCAGCCTGAGGCATTTTTCTGCCTGCACAAGGCACAGACAGACAGAATGGATTGGGGACGCTGTTCCAACAGTATCCTTTACTCTTTTGGAAATGTGTGGCATTTGCTTTCTCCTTTTTCTCTGTATCTCCTGTGATGTTGTCAGGGAGACAGAGTCCTTGACTTGCACCCTGCTGCTGAGGCCATCCCCCTTTAGAGCAGTACTACCCCCAAACCTTGTACCCACTGGAAGACTGAAATCTGTTCTGTGACAGGCCCTGCATGATCTGTTTAGGTGGCATAGAATAAAAACCTCTCTGCACTGTCTCTTCAGTTAATTCAGAGGAAGCCCAAACTTCATTCCAAAAAGTGCATTCCAAAAGACCTGGCTTTATAATGTATTTATAATCAATTATATTTATATTTATATGTTTTTCTAAAAAAATGATAGCATAAAGAGCCCTAGATAGCCTTTTTATAACATTGTAGTCTGTGAAGTACATCACACATCTATTAAATTCCCCAACAACACTTGTGAACCTCCTTTGATTTTCTTGTTACTGCCATAAAAATTTAGTGTAAATTGATCTTGAAAAATTACATTAAATGGGCATCTTTCATAATTAAATTAGGGTAAAATGTCTGTTGCTTTCTCATGTAATTAGAACTCCAACTGTCAATTTTAAAAGTAATCAGGTTGTCAAGAGAGGGCAAAATCTAGTTCTTTTAAAGGTCAAAATGCTTTTGTATTTCAATTTTTCATATTTAGTTTATTAATATTTTTACAGGACTCAGACTTACTTCTTTTATTTATAAATAGCTGTAATTTTAAGGTGTTTAAACTCGGTACTGAATAGATTGGTGAAAGATGTGACTATTTTAATTACATTCTAAAAGGACATTCTCTATATAACCTTTGAGCACAAGCCTGCAGTCATTGCTGAGAAAAACTCTAGCTGACTTGATAGACTGAAATTTAGAATATAACAGACACAAAAAATAAAAATAGGTCAGTAAGATATAATTGTAAGCACTCTACACGTTTTCCGCATTATCTTTGCTAATATCTAGCAAAATATTGTTCTGCAATGAGTGCGGATAGTGCCTGATGCCCATTTGATTAACTTCACTTGTATCGTTGATATTTAGTAATTCAATCCTTTTTCACACAGTTGTTTACAGACACAATAACTAACAAGAAAAATGTGAATGGGATCACTTACTCGGGCTTTTGCCTCCAGAACTTCTCAATCTATATTTAAATATTTCAGAAAGCGGAAGGAATGTAAATGATCAGTGTTACATTTCTTATCGAAGCATTATCAGTAATACCTGGAAATCCTTTTCCCTATCCTGACTTTCATTTATTAGTAGCAGCAATTTGAGTATTCAGCATTTTATTAGGTTAAATATTCTAAGTATAACCATAATTTTTTTTTCTCCTGATTATTTTCTCTTTCATAACAAAGAACAATAAAGGCAGCAAATGCTATCTCTGGTTTAGTACAAGAGAGAAAGTAAACACTAATTATAGCAAATAACTATTAGTGTCAAAGGATTGCAAGACATTACCAATATACACTTAAGCATTTCAGAGCAGAGAGTGACCTTACCTTCAAAGCCAAGGAGAAAGCATGTCAGCAAGTTAGGAGAGACCTCCTCCAAAATGGAACAAAAGGCAGAGAAAGCACCTGGGCCTTTTAAATAGAGTTTATCTAGAAAATATTCAGTTCTCTTCTTGTAGCTCTCCTGAGACCAAATGTCTTTGTATTCCTCCAAGGAAAAGATTCTCTTGTAAACTAAATATGACAGCACTTTGTTCACATCCAGCTCTTCCAGTATTTTCTCTCGCTGATTGCTTGGGATTTCAGAAAGCCACTTACTCCTGTTTTCATTTTCTCTTCTGGTAGATTTTGCACAGTTGTAAAACCAAGACTTGGCTGTTCTTCCAAACATTTTGATATTTAAATAGAAAATAGAAAATTCTGCTTCTGCATTTATTGTGCAGTATTCAGCATGCAAAATATACATAATGTGGATGGCTAGAATGCAAATACATACTGCTGTCTGTGATTATTGTAATTCCAATGGAATAAAGAAGGCCTACATACAAATTATAAAGAAATCTAGCTCAATGCCTGCAGCCTCCTAAGAGGATTACATTACACTAATTAGCCCTTTACAACTGTTAACAGCTTCTGAACCATAATGATGAGACTGAGAATTGCTTAGTTACTGTTACTTTTTAATTCTGTAACTGATCTTCAAAGATATCCCTTTGCAAAAAATAATTCATTCTAGAAGACAGCTGATCAAACTGAAATAATCTGTACAAGCTGGTGCAGGACATTAAATAAAGCATCCTTTGTACACTTTGATTTTATATTCCTCAGAGGCTATACTCAAACCACAGTACAAATGCCCTCCTCCACTTCTTGTTCTTCCATAAAATATTAGCTTTAATATGCAATAGAATGACACATTTAGAAAGCATGTTTCTGTATATATTTTGTAAACCTATATGCAAAAGGTTAAAAAAAGGTTAGAGAATAAGACCTTTTTTGTGAAGGTAAATATGTAACTACTAAGAATAACATTTTTGCATGTCTAGATTTTTATGCATTTTCAAGCAAAATAAATCATGTAAGCGTCCATTTCCTGAGCCAGGTTTAACAGTGGAGATTACTGCAATCCCAGTGGAGGTGTTCTGCCACTGATAATCACTCATTGAGGATCACACATTACATAACCTCCCTTATGCAAATGCTCCTTAGTACATGGACTTCTCGGTCTTGTTTTCATACTTTCTGTCAACATCAATTCCCTGTATAGAAAAGCTATGAATATTTCCTGCCTCCTCCTCCTGCTTCTTAGTCTATTTTTTCTATTTCTATTGCTGCCAACTGATAATGCATCCATGGCCTTGCTAGTGTGGCCTTACCTGCACTTTTCTAAAGGGTAGTTTATCTGTCGCGGAGCAAACAAAAATATTTTGCCAAGCTTTTAGTCCTACGAGTTTTAGAATATTTTCTGTTCTTGTGATCTTAAGTTGCAATCACTGTATCCTCCTGTCAGGCTCCTTCTGTTTCCAAAAAATCAAGTACTTATCAGTTAACATTAAAGTTGACCACTGACCATATCATAATGCAGGAATTTTATTGTGTATGTGAGCATCCAGTTAGCCAGTGAGGCTAAGAGAATTGTTTGGCAGCATTGCCTGTCACCTTGTGGTTGTTTGCAGATACAACAGGCCTCTGTGTGACACATCATGTGGAGCAAGGACCATGGGATTGTGTTTTGTTTGAAGAAATATTAATGGTCCCAGTTTACAATGTTATGGCTTATTTGCCATAGCAGGGAGGTTCTCACGCTCCTGTGATCACCTCAGGTGGAGCTCCCTGTGCTCTGCAGGACATCACACACCAGAGAGGACCCTCTGGAGGGACAGAGATGGTACAAAGCAGCTGCTATCCCAACCATGAGCCTTCCTAACCATGAGCCAGGGAGCACAGCTAAACCAGGGTCACCTGCAGAGGGCAGAGAAAGTAGCCAACCTATCTGGCATGTCTTCTAGGTAGCCTCAAAGATACATTACCTTGCTATAGTGAGGGATAGACATAGGTGTTGTCAAGCTCCATCTCTTCAGGAAAGGAAGGAAGAATTGGTGCAAATGGAAAAAGTGCATTGTTGTCAGTTTGCTGAGGTACATTAATCTAAAATTTGTGAGTATACGCTACAGGAGTGTCTTTGGACTTGATGCACTGAATAATTTACTTTTTTCTTCTAAAGGAGTACAATGTTTTGAGCCAGAAATCTCCCCATTATTTTTGTTGATAAAAGAATATATTCTTATAACCTCAAATATTTTCTGATAAAATCTTAAAATCACAAAGAAGAATGGGTGCTATAGGAAATGTATCAAGTTGCAAACAATTACAAAATTTATCTGCCTTCTCACAAACCATATAGTTATTTCCCACTGTGTAAATAGAAGAATAAAATGCTAAAATTCCGATTTGGTAATAACCAATTTGGTAATAAAAATCCACACCTTTTAAAGTCTGAGTATAGGTTAAAGGCAAAAATTTGAAAGTGTGTGTTCAGAAACTGAACACAGAAAAGTGAGTGTGAAGTACAATCAAGGGAGGAAACTAGATAAATTGAAGCTGCCCAGGAAGTGTTTAAGACAAAAAGGATACATGGAAGTACATGGTGGATATGAAAGAATTGTGATGGAGAGCTGTTCTTTTCCCAGGGTAAAGAACTGATATTTAACTGCAATGTCCTGTAAAAGATGTAGCAGACTGTTGGGCTGTGCAATAGTTGTACAATCCTCCCAAGCTCTGAGTCCTAACACCTGGCAACTCAAACCTCTTCAAATTATTTACCTTCGTGCTAAGTTCTGCAATTTGTGCTAAGATGCTGAATAGTTCCATCAGCCTGATTTCACAAGAAATTTTGTCAGCCAGGAAGCATCCACTGCAAATAAGCTCTGGCAGTGTTTATTTGACATTGAAGTCAAATAAGATTGCAATCTGAACAACACGTTTTAACAATGACATTCTTTCATAGAGCGTTTAAGGAAAGACTGAATGTGGCACATGGAGCCACGGTCCAGCAGACGCGGTGCTCCTGGGTCACAGGTTGGGCTCGATACCTCAGAGGTCTTTTCCACCCCAACTGATTCTGTGGATATCGACCCTTCCCAATTGCTCACCGGCCTCGGGTAGGTTGGTTAATCACCAGCACAGCAGCAGAGGCTCTAAAGAAGGCTCAATTAAAAGAAGGAGCGACGGGACCACGACCGCTCCGCCCCGGGCGGGGTCCGGCGGCAGCGGGCGGGGCCGGGGCCGGGGCGGACGCG